>NW_015666203.1:52636-67506 GCF_001515625.1 Sinocyclocheilus rhinocerous
TTTTATTTTATTTTATTTTTAGTCATTTAGCAGACGCTTTTATCCAAAGCAACTTACAAATGAAGACAGCAATAGAAGCAATCAAAACATCAAAAGAGCAATAACATGTAAATGCTGTTTATTTTATTTTATTTGATCAGAATGATAAAACTTGATCACTTTTGTGGCACTTGCTATATAAAAGGCTAAATGATCTTTAAAAAATATAGTCATACTTGTCATCTTCGCGGTCAAATATAATCGGCATTAGAAATAAATACAAAATAATATAAAATATAAACGAAATACGGGGGAAATAAATATAAACGGGGGGGGTATATTTGTACAATATACAAATCAGCCATAATTAAACAGTCTTAGATAAAGTCTAAATGTATATCCAAATGCAGATCTAATCAAAGTAAGTAATTATGTCTCAAAATGCTCTTATAAGAATCTAGGGGATCGCAGAGTGTATATTTATATATATATATATAAGGCTATAAAGGCATCTAGTGGTTGCATCGTGGTATTACATATGATTTTCTAAATTACTCCCACCAGATAGCAGCAATCTGCTCAGGGTTTTCTGTTGTTTATAAATTGTATTAATATATTAATATTAATTGACAATAATATGAAATATTTATCTAATATTTGTATTATTTTATATAGACATAAATACTGTTTTTCAGCCAAACTGTATATTTACAACATCTACTGTAGCAGCAGGGATTAAATCACGTAGGGCCATATGGAATCCATTTTATTTTTCCTAAAATCTTTGTTTTCTGTTTTGATTTTTCAGACTTTTGTTTTACTTGCATTTTAATAAAATGTAAGTCATTTAAGAATTTACACACAGATATCTATTATTAAACATTTTGATAATGAATGCATAAAACTTTGATTTAATTAACTTTAAAACTTTAATGTAATTTAATTAATCTTTAAAAATGTAATCAAATTAAATTTGAACAATTCCATACATTTTTGCCTGTTTTGATTTTTCAGACTTTTGTTTTACTTGCATTTTAATAAAATGTAAATCATTTAAGAATTTACACACAGATATCTATTATTAAACATTTTGATAATGAATGCATAAAACTTTGATTTAATTAACTTTAAAACTTTAATGTAATTTAATTAATCTTTAAAAATGTAATCAAATTAAATTTGAACAATTCCATACATTTTTGGCAACCAAATGCCTTTGCTATATTTTTAACTTTACGCTGTATAATTTGAAATATTTTTCTAACATTTATGTAATTTTATGTATATAGTCATAAATACATAACTTAAAGATTAATATTGTCTAGTACCATGAAATCCCCTCAAAATACAGATCATTGAACAATAAATATTATTGAAACAAAATATATTACAATCATTCAATTAAAACAAAATGTTATGCTTATTGTCCTCAGTCTGTTTTGATCGTCCTAAAGGGATCGTTCGCCCCAAAAATGAAAATTGTGTCATCGCTTACTCACCCTCGTGTCGTTTCAAACCTGTATGAGTTTCTTTCTTATGTTGAACATAAAAGAAGACAGTTTGAAGAATGCCGTTGATGGTCCCCATTGATTTCCATAGTATTTCTTTCCCTACAATGGAAGTCAGTGGGGACCAACAACTGTTTGGTTCTTCGGAATTCTTCAAAATATCTTCTTTTGTGTTCAGCATGAGAAAGAAACTCATACAGTTTTGAAACAACACGAAGGTGAGTAAATGATGACACCAATTTTCATTTTTGGGTGAACTATTCCGTAAGTGAGGAACACCAGAGGGTTAAAGGCATACAGTTTCTGCATTGCTAGCGACACCCATAATTTGCGATTTTTCCCCCCATAATATTTCGTGTTTTTGTTTTGTTCACTGCAGTTCCGGAAGAATAAAGTGAGGGATTATGTGTCAGACTCAGATTCAGACAATGATGAATCCAGCAGCCCAGAAGTCATTTTGAGACAGGTAACCTTGGCTCACACCTAAAGCTAATTTTAAAACCAGTTTCCGCCTTTGTTTAATTTGTTTCATTCCCTCAGGCTCTGGCTGCGGTTTTGATCAGGTTTCTCCAGACTCAACCGCAAGGGCGTGTGCTGAAAGCATGCCTGAGATCCTTACGGATTCTCTTGAGGGACAAAAAGGTTTTGGGCCCTCTGATCACTGACAGAGCGCTTCTCACTCTAGCACACCTGGGCGGCATCAGCCACGCACCCGTTCCCAAAGAAGACACCGACGGTGACGCTGACCCCTATAATGACATCATCCAGGCTATTTCTGAGAGCAAATTGGGTCGCGCGGATGAGGATGATCACGACGGTGAGGAAGACGATGGTTTTGGGGCCGTAAGCAGCGATGTGAATGACCCTGTGGTCTGGGCTCAGAGCGGTTGGTGTGGCGAGCGCAAGGCCAGCACTTTTTCAATCATGAGCCTCGGACCCTCTCGCAGGAGGAGCAGCGTCTTCAAAGCCCTCACGCCTGGTAAAAGAGACAGCAGAGGAAGCCTGGGAGGAGGAGAGGAAGAGGAGGAAAATTAAGGAAAGGTCGATGATGAAGTCAACAGGAAGGAAGTCATGAAAATCTTCTGTAACATTGTTTACAATAGTGCTTGGGCACAAGAGAGAGCCAGCGAACTCAGGTACGAGCCATTTCAACTTACAGTCTCAAATTCTAACGTCCTTCCTCATGAGTTCTATGAAAAATGCAAATGAAATTTGTGGTTCCCTCACTATGCAAAGCTCCTTTTGAATTGCTTGTGGAGAAAGAGGTTTTTTGCTGTCAAGACATCTACCAGCAGGGGTTTAACTTGAGATAAAAAGTTGTATTAACTTTATTTATTCTGTGTATGCCATTTTCATTTTTCCAGATTCTGTTTTAATGCTTTAATTAGATTTTAATAATCAAAAAGGAATTGAATTGAATTCAATTAACAGATTGAATCAATTGAATGTTAGCAATTTTCTAATTTATTATTAGTGCTGGCAAACGATTAATCGCGATTAATCGCATCCAAAATAAAAGTTTTTGTTTACATTATATATGTGTGTACTGTGTATATTTATTATGTATATATAAACACACACACATACAGTATATATTTTGAAAATATTGTATACATTTATATATTTATATTCTTATATTTTATATTATATATAAATATATTTAATGTAGAAAAATTATATATTTTTCTTAAATATTTGCATGCATGTGTTTGTATTTATATATACATAATAAATATACACGGTACACACTCATATATTATGTAAACAAAAACTTTTATTTTGGATGCGATTAATCGTTTGACAGCACTATTTATTATTATTATTACAAGTGATTGTGCCCTATGAAGTTTTATTTATTTATTTTTAGAAATTCTGTGTCATCTGTTTGAATTTTTCTAGATTCTGTATTTTAGGATTTAATACTAATTTATTATCAAAAATGTTGGTAATCAAATGAATGTGAAAACCTTAACAACTTAATTCGTCTTTTAGAATGTAATCAAATAATTTTTTTTGGCAAACAAAGGTGGCAAAATTTGGCAGAACATATGTCTACCCTTTAAATGGAAGAGAAATGTTGATATTCCTTTAAAATTATTATTATTATTATTTCTCTGAGAAGTACATTTTAGTACAATAGTAATATATTTGTGTCATAATTTCTTCAAGATAAACCAAACTTTTATTTTGGTGGGTTATATTGAAGACTTTTGAGTGTCTTTCTGACCAAAGCTTTATCAAATGAAATGGTGAAATGTTGATGAAGTGACTGGAGGTGAAGCTAAATATTTAAATTCACATTTTCAATTTCATATTACTTTATATTTAAAAAATATCACCCTTTTGCTGTTTAAGATTCACATGCACTTATTGTACAGCCCTACCGGATTCCATCTATGTTTTCATGCTAACCAGTGAAAGCTTGACCATTGAGTTACAAGTCATTGCAGAAATCGCTAAGTAAAGTTAGTTTTAAGAAAAGGCATATGAGCTAATGCAATGGAATTCATTGTATGTGTTACTGAAGTGTTTTGGGGGACACCGTATTCACTGAAACGAAATAGAGTTGCAATATTTGCATGTCACATGCTGTTTTCTGTTCTTTCAAACTGTTTGCTGTTTTTCAGTCTCCTCTGTGGTCTGACAGAAAAGCTAAATAAGGAGTTTCAGTCCGCGTCTTCTCCTTGTGGTCAGTTTTACGCACTCCGGTTGATGTTTTTACTGACGGCGTTGAGACCTGAACTCAGAGCACAGCTGAAACAAGTATCTTTCTTCTATTTTCTAATATTTTAGTGAGTTTTCAGAAAATCTGCTATTATGTCATATACACTTACATTTAGGCTCAGTGAGAACGCATTAAATGATTAAAAGTGACAGGTAACACATTTATAATGTTACAATGTTAATGTTTTCTACTCATCAAAGTATCCTGAAAAACAAATGTATCACAGTTTCCACTAAAATATTGAGCAGCACAGCTGTTTTTAACATTGCTAATAATCAGAAATGTCTCTTCAGCAGCAAATCAGCATATTGGAATGATTTCTGAAGGATCATGTGACACTGAAGGCTGGAGAAATGATGCTGAAAAATCAGATTTGATCACAGGAATAAATTACATATTACAATACATTCACATAGAAACAGATAGTTTACACTGTAATAATATTTCAAAATTTTACTGTATTTTGGATCAAATAAATGCAGCCTTGGTGAGCAGAAGATACTTTTTTTTTTTCAAAGACATTAAAGGGGCCCTATTATGCTTTTTCACTTTTTCAACTTTAGTTAGCCAACCCCAAACTTTTTTAATGTATATGCATTGACCTCTTCTTAATTTGCAGGAGGGAGGAGTGCCGCTGTTGACCACAGTGCTGGAGAAGAGTTTATCAGTACAGTGGAAGGAACAGTATGAGGTCGTGCTGAATCCTACAGCGCCTCCTATAAGTGTGGAGGACTCACAGCAGGCTCAGGAGGCCCTCAAGATCCTTTTTAATATCACACACAGCACACACACTCGGGACCCTGAAGAGGTGAGTGTATGCAGACATTATCACACTCTCCTCCCTTACAGACAACTACTATAATGGCACCATGATGTGTCAGATGGTGATGCTATAGTACTGTGATTAAAAGCACACTCAATAAACTGATAGACTGTAACTGTTAATGGTTTGTGTCTGTCAGGGAGATGCGTCTCTCTATCGCCACCTGGCTGCAGTTTTGCATCACTGTCTGATGGTGTCCTGTGAGGAGGAGGAAGCTGCAGATGAGTTAAAGGGGTTAGTGTTGATAAATATTGTTGATTGTTCTATAATAAATACTTAAAATGTAACGAAAGCCCAGTCAACAGCATCTGTAGCATTAATTTTCCACTAACTGAAAATGTTGATATTTTTTACTCGTTCCACACATAAGTGGAAGTCAAATATAATTCAAAATAATTAAAACCTTTACTGGCATGATCGACAAGTTCAAGACAAAAATACACAGAAAGAAACATACACAGAAAGAAGTGAAAGATAATAGAATAGTACAAAATAGAATAAAATAATATGAAAATAATTGTTAATATAATATTAATATTATTAAAAAATAATATTAATAGAATAATAATTGCAACATATTAAATTAAATTAAATTATGTCTACACTACACAGTTGTGCATTAATAATCAGATCACATTATAGTGCACTTAATAATTTGGCTGACAGATGCAAGTACTTTATTGGCATAATTGACAAGATCAAGACACACACACAGAGAGCGAGAGAGAGAGAAGTGAAAGATAATTTAAAATAGTACAAAAAATAACTCCAAAAATAATAATAGAATAATAATTGCAATATGTACAATTTTGCAGGCAGTAAATAGACTAGTAAATATGAGAATCATGTGTAGTGCACATTAATTTGGCTGACAAAGACAATGACTGACACAACTAAGACAAACACACACACAAGACAAAGAATTAAAAGATAATAGACAAAAAATAAGATGAAAATAAGACTCCAAAATAATATTAGAATAATAATTGCAAATTAAATTAAATTAAATTATTAAACACATTAAGACTAAACTGTTGTGCAGGCAATAACAGACTAGTGAATATGAAAATCAGATCAAATGTGTAGTGCACATATTAATTTGGCTGACAGATGTGTAACCATCTTCCCTCAGTAACACCTGCATCTGATCTGTTTGTGGCAGTAAAAAATAAATAAATAAATGAGGAATTAGATGTGACTTTTTCAAAGTATCTCTCCCTCATATCTCTAAATTGACCACATGTAGGCCTCTTTAGCCAGTGTGCCTCAACTGTGCCAGTGTCACTTCTTCTGGAAGCCATGTTTGTCTGTGTCTGCTTTTCTCTATCATCTCCAGTCATACTGTATGAACGATTCGTGTAAATGCATTAAAGGGGTCATATGATGCTGCTAAAAAGAGCATTATTTTGTGTATTTGGTGTAATGAAATGTGTTTATGCGGTTTAAGGTTCAAAAAACACATTATTTTCCACATACTGTACATTATTGTTTCTCCTCTATGCCCCGCCTTTCTGAAACGCGTCGATTTTTACAAAGCTCATCGTTCTGAAAAGCGAGGTGTGCTCTGATTGGCCAGCTATCCAGTGTGTTGTGATTGGCCGAATAACGTGTGACGGAAATGTTACGTCCCTCACCATACTGTGATGATGTCCAGTCCGGCCGGAGCGACGAGACAAAAACATTAAAGGGGTCATATGACGAAGCATGTGTTGCATCTGACTCTTAACTTTTATAAAGAATATCTCTTTGGATTTGAGACTTTAGTCTTTGCAACTTTACAGATCTTCTTTATGCACCAAGAGCTTGTAACACTCCAAAGAGAAAGGAAAAATGGAAATCGCATCATATGACCCCTTTAATAAAAAATACGAGCCGTGCATTTCTACATTTTAGTTGGATTTATAAACTGACACAGGGAGTGATTTCACCACACGCTTGTCCTGATCTCTCTCTCTCTCTCTCTCTCGTGCTCTCAGGCATGCAGTGAATATGCTGTCTGCTCTCCCGTTGAGCTGTCTAGACGTTCTGGTATCTGTGCCTCTGGCTCCAGACTCACACCAGATGAATGGAGCCAACATGGACTGTGTGCACAACCTGTTCATGTACATGGACAGAAAACTGGAGCAGGTGAAGAGAGAGTGAAAGAAAATAAAAGATTATCATGAATCATCTTTACCTTGATATGTTGAGATCAAATCATTAATTCATCTATAAAATGCACTGTAATTTCCAGACTGTAACTTTCAGCTCCAAACTATCCTGAACTGTGCTGTGAAAGACAGCAGACAAGGAAACTCTAAGTCTAATTTATGCCTTAAAGAGACTTACAAAATATCAGTCAATACTAATTATTAACAATCGTTTCTTATGCTCACCGAGGCTGCATTTATCTGATCGAAAAATACATAAAATCAGAAATGTTGTGAAATATTATTAGTATTATTTCTGTTGTAATATATTTTAAATTGTAATGTATTCTTGTGATCAAAGCTGAATTTTCAGCATCATTACTCCAGTCTTCAGTGTCACATGTTCCTTCAGAAATCATTCTAATATGCTGATTTGCTGCTCAAGAAACATTTCTTATTATTATCAGTGTTGAAAACATGCTTAATATTTCTATCCTACTTTTTTTTAGGATACTTTGATGAATAGAAAGTTCAAAAGAACATCATTTAACAGCAAAAATCTTTTGTAACATTGTAATAATAATTAATAATATAATAATAATTTATGCATTTAGCAGACACTTTTATCCAAAGCGACTTACAGTGCATTCAGGCTATACATTTTTCACCAGTATGTGTGTTTCCTGGGAATTGAACCCATGACCTTTTGCGCTGCTAAAGCAATGCTCTACCACTGAGCCACAGGAGCACATTATAAATGTCTTTACTGTTACTTTTGATCAATTTTATGCAGTCTTGCTGAATAAAAATCTCTTAATTTCTTTAAAAAAAAAATTTTTATTAAAAAAAATCTTACTGACCCCAAACATTTGAATGGCAGAATTGTAGTAATTTTTAATGCAGTTTTATTTATTTAGTTAAAATTTGAAACATTCGGAGCATTTAATTCTAATGATTAGAAAGGATGGAGAAAACTATTTATAACAATTTTTATATAGTTTTTTCGACAATAAAACCTGGTCTTTAATAGTGAACCTCAGAGGGAAACATTGTTATGCTTGTTATTTGTGACTTTTTCAACACCGTGGCATTTCACATGCAGGGTGAAAAGGTCAAAGAGAGACTGACCCCCGTGCTGAACTTGCTGACCGAATGCTCCTGAGCTCACAGAGACACAAGACACTACCTCAGACATCAGGCATGACTGCTATTTTACATTATTATCAGCAAACACACCGTCTAAAAATACTTGTATTGTTTTTTTATCAAATTTTATCAATGTTTTTTTTGTTTTTATCGAGTGCAGATTCTGCCTCCATTAAGAGATGCCAGCACTAAACCTGAGGAGGGAAACACCATGAGGAATCGTCTGGTCAGACTGATGACAAACCTGGACACTGAGCTCAAACACTGCGCTGCTGACCTGCTCTTCATGCTGTGCAAAGAGAGCGGTAATGCACAGAAACACATATTAACCACAAATACCTCTCAAATATTCTGGAAAAAAACACAATCTTAAAAATAAAGGTTTCTTTTTTTTTTGCTTATCCCATGAAATAAAATATGAAAAAGATAACTGCAACTTTCTATCTCACAATTATGACTTTTCTTCTCTTGAATTGATCATTTGTATCTCACAGTTCTGAAAAAAAGTCACAATTACCCTTTAATTTTTTTCTTTTTTTTCTCCATTTTCTTCCCTATTAAAAACTATTTTTTCTTAGCAATAAGATTTAATATTATTATAATATTTAATATTTTATTAGCATTAAGATTAACAATTGTATTTATTTTTTCATTTTAATAACCTGAACAAATGCCGCTGGGCTCCTTGCCACCAGAGGCTTGCTAGGAGGTCAAAGGTCAAAGGCCACATCATCAGGCACACAGTACTCCAGCGATTCGGACTCGGACACCGAGGAGTACCGGCAGATCAAAGACCGAGTGAATCCAGTGACGGGACAGGTGGAGGAGGAGCAGCCCGATCCGATGGAGGGAATGACGGAGGAGGAGAAAGAGGAGGAGGCTCACCGGCTCATCAGTCTTTTTAACAAACTCTCAAAGTAAGGAACTTAAACCACTGAAAACCCCATACACACATACTGCTTTAATACTCTCATATCTTTTCCTAAACAGGGATAATATGATTCAGCCAATGGGATTGGACGAAGAAGGTCAGCTGGTGCCGCTGTCAGAGCTCAGGGACCTTTCAATGGAGGAGACGAAATCAGAGGAAGAACATGATGATCTGGAGAACGTGGAGCAGAATCGGCATAGAAGTGATTAAAACTGACTAGATCAAATAATAATTGAATATTATAATATCTAGTTTTAACAGTTTATCACATAACATCACCTTGACATAACCATTAATTGACGCACAACCAGTCTCGAAAGTTTGGATCAGTAAGATTTATTATACTTTTATTTAGCATGGATGCAATGAATTCATCAAAAGTGACAGTAAAGGTGTTTGTGATGTTACAGAAGATAAAACCTTAAAATGCATTACAGTTTCCACAGAAATATTCAGCACAACTGTTTTCAACATTGATCATAATCAGACATATTTCTCAAGCAGCAAATCTGCACATTAGAATGATTTCTGAAGGATCATGTGACGCTGAAGACTGGAGTAATGATACTCCAGGATAGGAATAATTATATTTTAAAATATTAATATTAAAATATTCAAAATGACATTAAAATAGAAAACAATTATTTTGAATTGTAATATTTCACCATTTTCACAGTAATTCGAATCAAATAAAAGCAGCCTTGGTGGGCTTTTTTTTTTAATTAACATTAAAAAATCTTTTGAAAGGTAGTGTATATATATATAAATGTGACCATGGACCACAAAACCAGTCATAAGTCATTTCATTTTTTGAAATTGAGATTTCTACATCATCTGAAAGCTGAATAAATAAGCTTTCCATTGATGTATGGTTTAGATTACATCATAATTATTCAATTAGTCAATGCATTTATGTGTTGTGAAGGACTCTATGTTCGTTAAATGTTCATTTCTTTTCTGTGAATGTAGAATCAGTGGTAAAAGTTAGTTGTATCCGCTAGTGTCCTGAACAGGTGGCAGGACATGTTGTGGGGTTCTTGGTTTTTATTTATGTTGTGTGGCCCTGAGAAGCTCCGCCCACAGTGAAATCTCATTGGTGCAAAAATCCCTCTCCACATAGCTGAATATTAAATGTTAAACTTGCACGTGAACCGGTTTAACTGATTCATTGTATAGAACTGGCTCAAATGATTCACTCAAAAATCTGATATCATGGCTTGCAATCAGGTTTTACTCTTCAAAATCAATATCTTTCCAATGAAATGTTTGGAACAGGGCATAACCACAACAATGTATATTGTAGAATAGAAATGTTCTTGACGTTTCCACGACATTGAAGAACAGGCCTGGAAAAAGCATAGAAATCCTTGAAATTTCCAGGTTTTACATGACCGCAATACTAAATGCCAATCTCTTAGTTCATATCAGCTGAAAAGAAAGCTGAAGAAACACGACACGGCAATGGAACAACAGTTCGCATTCAGTTCAGATTACTGCCAAAGATATAACAATGAAATTCAGGCCAAGAAAAGACTAAAGAGCATACTGTAAATAGACAACATCATTCACAATATTGTGTAAGAGAACTGTGGTAGTGTAAAACAGAAACGAAACGCACATTAGACTTGGATTTTAGCCATTTTTAAATCGGCTTTCATCATAGCACACAACACAAGATCTATTTTAAAACTGACCACACTTGTAAACTTATCTTTGTATTTTTATCTGCAGAATCATTGACAATTCCTTTGTACCATTACTGAAATTCTGCTCTCCAGAATTAGTCCACACACCTTCAATAAATACAATTAATTATGGAGTCACCGCTAAGTAAACTGTTCAAGAAACTGTTTCAATTTAGGAGCCCAGTAAGTGTGCAGTCAAGTCTTTCCTCTTGATCTTTTTAACACAACTCCATCATTTGCTCCAGAGAGAGCTGGAGCTCCACCGACTCCAGTGAAGATGCCCCGTTTGCGACAGCCATCGTCTTCAAATCCTCCAGTGAAGTCAGAATAACCTAAAGAAACCATATAAAGAGAGAGTGAATGGGAAAGGTGAAAATAAAACATGATACATTTTTTATTTTATTTTACTTATTCAAATTATAACACATTTTATATGCAAAGATATGAAATTTGGTGCAGATGTTGATATTTATATGGTCAAGAAGTAAGATGAAATTGTGACAGCTTGTAATGTAAACCAGTCAGACTTTTATAACAGCATAAAATGCATATAAATCACTCTATATCTCCTAATAGTATGTCTTAGTACGATTTTATTTAAAGGGGTAGTTCACCCAAAAATGAAAATTCTGTCATTAATTACTCACCCTCATGACGTTTCAAACCCGTACGACCTTCGTTCATCTTCAGAACACAAATTAAGATATTTCAGATGGAATCTGAGAGCTGTCTGACCCTGCATAGACAGCAAAAGAACTGAAATGTTCCCAAGTTCAGAAACGTATAGTAAGGAGATCTGTAAAATAATCCATGTGGCATCAGTGGTTCATCCGCAATTATACGAAGCTATGAGAATACTTTTTGTGCACACAAAAAAAAAACGACTTTATTCAACAATTCGTCTCCTCCGCATCACCCTGGTGCCATTTTGGAGAATATCAGCTGGATGTAAACAGCGTATGCTGTTCTGTGTCAGCTGTGTCACACCGGATCTGTTTCCTGTTGTTGTGATTTGATCTGAATGGAAACAGCGTATCCGTGTGCACAAAAAGTATTCTCATAGCTTCGTATAATTGCGGATGAACCACTGATGCCACATGGATTATTTTACAGATCTCCTTGCTATACGTTTATGGACTTGGGAACATTTCAGTTCTTTTGCTGTCTATGCAGGGTCAGACAGCTCTTAGATTCCATCTGAAATATCTTAATTTGTGTTCCGAAAATGAACGAAGGTCTTACGGGTTTAAAATGACATTAGGGTGAGTAATTAATGACAGAATTTTCATTTTTGGGTGAACTAACCCTTTAATGCAACATTTTTACAATTATACTATAGGCATTTTACTTGCTATAAATGTGTGATCTATCAATCAGATGACAGACAGCATGTACTAGATTGTGTACAACATGTTTTGATCATGTCGATAAATTAGAGGCCTTAGAAATCTGCATATGATACAGTAGGGCTTATGGCTTATATTAAATATCTAAATATTACAAATATATATTTCAAATATTAAAACAATACATAAAAAAACTTAATTTGCTCAGTCCTAACCTCTATCATGATGAGTTTCTTCTCCCATGGCTTCATTTTGGGGTCGGGCCACTTCTCTCCCAGAAAGAGGTAAAGAGTGCAGGAAGGAGATTCTCGGCTTGTCTGCATAAACTCCATCAAACCTAAAGGAATGACATCCAGCACACCTTCCAAGTGACCAGTCTAACATACAAGAATCAACTAAATATTTGCAACCACCAACGATCAGCCATATCTGAACAAATACACAATTTACTATTTCCAATTTAATTGAATTTATGAAAAAAGAAAACATGCTACCTGACCCATGTGTAAATTCTGTAAAAAGGCATTTTTCTACCATTTTTGTATTCATGTTCATATATGGAAATAGACTTCTATCATACAACAATTTGATTTTCAAAAATGTATTCAATCGGTAAAATGGCTGGGAGAAATTTGACGTTTAATATCTGAACAAATACACAATTTACTATTTCCAATTTAATTTAATTTATGAAAAAAAAAAAATGCTACCTGACCCATGTGTAAATTCTGTAAAAAGGCATTTTTCTACCATTTTTGTATTCATGTTCATATATGGAAATAGACTTCTATCATACAACAATTTGATTTTCAAAAATGTATTCAATCGGTAAAATGGCTGGGAGAAATTTGACGTTTAACACCATATAACTCACCTGATATATACTCTTTGAAGAAGTAGATGGCCTCAGGTGTGTTTTTGGAGAGCTCTCTGGTTGTTTGGCTGTTTTCGTGTTTGCATAGACCCCAGTAGATCCTGCTCAATCCCCAACGGTGACCCCAAACCACTCCATCCAATCTCCTGATCTCCAGACCCCCCAGATTGTTCAGAATTTCATTCGTATGCTTGGCCTGGATCTGATCCACAATAACTTCTGGTAGTACAATAGGTAGTCGGACCACTGGTAGATCAGCACTGCCCATGGATTCGTCCCTGTGGGAGTTAACAGGATACTGTTAGGAAACATAACCAGTGGTGCTGATTTGAAGATCAGTGATGAATCAAGTACAAAAATACCAACATGTTTCCCTGATACGTCAGTCTGAAACCAGTGTCATTCTCCACCAACTGTTCCTTCACCATCTTCCCTTTATAATAAACCTTAATCCGAAAAAATGTCTCTGTGAGGAAAACATATGAACAGAAATAAAGCTGTGTGAGTAATCAAACACCAGTAATTGATGTGAATATCTGTGTGAGAATCTTGGGATCCACCTACCCAGTTTTGGCATAGGAATGCTACCCTGATGACCCACGCATTCACCATCAGGTTGATACGCAGCCGTCGCCCCCTCAGGCGGCGAAATCTGCCCCAAAACACCAACACCACCCTCAGGTGAAGAAAAGGGCGCCTGAGTATCCATTATCTGATAATGGAGCTCGGTATACTGGGATTCTGGACATGGACTGGTTTCTTGGAAGAGTCCTTGATCTTCGAGCCCCAGATATAACTGATCTGGATTCCAAACTTCATGAACTGGAACAAAAATGAAAAGGCTGTACACATACACAATACACTGCCCTTTAAATCATTATATACGTGTCTTATGCTCACCAGTGCTGCACTTATTACATAAAGTAAAAACAGTTTAAAATAATTGTTTTCCATTTGAATATATCTTTGAGTGTAATTTATTAAAGCAATAAGCCCTGTGACCTTAGCTGTTATAAATTCACTGTAAACCACGGCTTCACGGGGCTTATTGATTTTATAAAACGGTTATTCCATATACTTTGTAAGGTTTCACTACATAAAACGGAGCAAATAAAGTGTAATGATATTAATAAAAACAGTATTCTTCCACCAAACAATGGACCCTTTTCACAAGACTGTGATGACGCGTTTAACGGTCATCAGCATCGTAAATCCTCGAAGGTTTTTCATATTTGTATTTTTTTTTAAATGTATGTACATTTATAACACTATTCTTTGTATTATAACACCTTTGCATAAAATTACAAAAAAACAGTTAACGCTAATGCGAGGGTGTTTCTAATGCAGCGTCTATGGGAGGGACGGTAAGTTTGACATCGTTCTCTCTTCTGTTCTGACTGCCGTTATCAGTCTCACTAAATTTTTTTCCTTTTATTGAAAGTCATGAAAACACTATCGTGGGAGAAGTGACAACAGTGAAGGAGGAGAGGGATGCACCGGAAATGTGAAAAAAGTCCATGTAGTTCCTCAGAAACAGTTGTGGTTGCAACCAAGCGGCAACCTTCCGGTCTCTCTTGTGAAGCCAACACGGAAGTGACTAAAACTGCAATTCATCGACTGGCCGCTAGAGGCTGGCTCCAAGAGTCAGTCCCATAGACTCCCCATGTTAAAATGCCCAACTTTACAGCAGAAAAAAATATGTTTACAGCCTGGTACAAAAAAGA
>NW_015666203.1:67517-67968 GCF_001515625.1 Sinocyclocheilus rhinocerous
TTATATTAAGCCTTAAAGTTCTGCATAATTAAGGGCGTGGCCACTTGAGTGACAGGTGGCTTGCCGCTGCTGTCACCACCGTCGACGGCGTCGAGTGTGGTTTCAGCAGCCAGCTCCCGCCTCTTTGCCCATTTTCGATTATCCGGGAGTGAGGGGAGTGAGGCGAGTGCCAAGATGGCGACGGCCGGCTCCGCCCACTTTGAGCTTCAAAAACGCTCTTCGAACCTACGGGTGACGTCACGGACACTACGTCCATGTTTTTATACAGTCTATGATCATAACGCCGAATCTGCCATTCAAATCGACAAACAAACCAGACAGGAGAGTAGATTAATGTGGTGGACTTGAATTTGAAAAATGCTGTGTATTGGCATCTTTGCGCCGTTGAAAGAAGATACCTTCTTATGTTCATTCATGTTTATTTCATGCTATAACTAGTAAAGAGGAAGAG
>NW_015666203.1:70212-75865 GCF_001515625.1 Sinocyclocheilus rhinocerous
GGCTGGCTGCAAAAGGGGAGTCAATCCCATAGACTCCCCATGTTAAAATGCCCAACTTTACAGCAGAAAAAAATATGTTTACAGCCTGGTACAAAAAAGATTTTGGTCTATATAGCTAATTTTGCCCTTCATGACAACAGTGAGGAGGGTGAATTTTTTTATAACTCATCCGTTTAAATTATATTAAGCCTTAAAGTTCTGCATAATTAAGGGCGTGGCCACTTGAGTGACAGGTGGATTGCCGCTGCACCGGCGTCGAGCTAGGTGGGTGTGGTTTCAGCAGCCAGCTCCCGCCTCTTTGCCCATTTTCGATTATCCGGGAGTGAGGCGCGGTGACGCAGTGCCAAGATGGCGACGGCCGGCTCCGCCCACTTTGAGCTTCAAAAACGCTCTTCAGAAACCTACGGCTGACATCACGGACACTACGTCCATGTTTTTATACAGTCTATGGTTGCAACAAAGTGGTTGCCAAGCAACACACAAAGTAAACAAAGGTGTATGTTTGAAGAGTAATTTACAACAGCTTCGAACTGTTCGCGGCTCAACCAATCAGAATCAAGGACCGGAACTATCCGTTTTATAAATCACAAATTTAGGATGATTTCTGAAGGATCTTGTAACACTGAAGGCTGGAGTAATGATGCTGAACATTCAGCATGGATCACAGGAATAAATTACATTTTAAAAAATATATTCATATAGAAAACAGTTATTTTGAATTGTAATCATATTTGGCAAAATTACCGTTTTTACTGTATTTTTTATCAAATTAATAAATAAATGCAGACTTGGTGAGCATAAGAGACATCTCAAAAAAATCATAATTATTCCATTTGACAGATAGCGCGTAGGTATATTAATTTTAATATATAATATATTACTTTTATAATAGCAATATATATAATAAACTTGCCTCCTTCCAGGATGGATGGATATATAATAAAACAATTCTCTTTTAAAATAAAATGCTATTTCAATTTCATTTTATTGGCATGATTGTAAAAAAAAAATACTATAATACTATAGTATAAAATACTACATTGAACATTATCCAACCATACAGAGACTAAAAACCCAAAATAAAGGCAAACAAATCAATTAATCTATAGCATATAATGCTTTGTACTACAACCTGCTATAATGAAAATACAGTATCTTTTCTAGTCTTTTCAGTCTACCTCGTGAGGGACTTTCCTTAAGGTTTAGTCCTGTGAAATCTTGCTCCAATCCTTGGGGTGGATGTGCTAAGAAATATAAAAGTAAAACACACTGTCATCACGATGAAAGGCCTACCTCACAAATGTATATAACAAATGCATGGCTGGGTATAAAATGCTGTCTTACTAGAGAACACGTCGCTATCCTCCACATATAGATCTGGTGAGAACTAAAAATGGAAAACAAATTTCCCAAGTCAGTGTGTGTATGTCTTATCTGATGCCAGAGGCTTGAGACTGCTTTAAAGAAAAAAAAACAGACAAATGTGATGAAACAGATACTCGCATCAGTCTCTTGAGAGCCCTCAGATCCCAAAGCTGGAGAGGAGAGAAAACAAATATCAGATTTAACAGTTCAATCAATCTTCTTAATGGCAGCAACCACAAATGTAATGTTTCCTACCTGCAGAATGAGGTCCAGATGGAAACTGATAGACTTTATGTGGATTAGCGGCATCGTTCTTTTTGTCAAATATCATCTTGAAGCCTTTTGCACGAAGAGCGCTACGGAAGTTTCTCTTCCAAACAGAGTGATCTCCATTTAACCTGCCATCTCCAGCGGCACTCGTCTGAGCCCAGGCCTGACGGGACAAAATACAGATATCAGAAGAAAGGGACTCCTGTGGTTATAACATGTCTGCTCTGATGATAATGCCGTGGTTCTGTGATATATACTTTTGTACTGAATGATTTATATTGATATAGGCATTTACTTGGTACTCCAAGATACTTCAGAAAATTCTACAATGCATTACTTACATTAAATATAATATGTGGTGTTGCCTGATGATAATAAATATAAATGTATAAATGCTGATTGTAATGGTAGTGTAGTAATTCTTTGGTAGAATATAAGGTACTAATAACATCCAACTGAATTACCATAGTATTATTATTACCTTGGGGTACTTGAAATAATATAATAATACTTATTTTTTACTCGTGTAAAATACAATCCCTTGTAAAAAAAAATAAAAACAGTATACTTAAGTGCATGTTTTAGGACATTTAACTGCACATTATTTGCAATTAAATGAACATATATTACAGTTTAAATATACATTAAATGCATTTTTGCAGTTTTGACCCATTTAAGTAGGACATAAAGTTTTAGTTCACCCAAAAATGAAAATTAGTCCATAAATTACTCACCCTCAAGCCATCCTAGGTGTATATGACTTTCTTCTTTCAGACGAATCCAGTCGGAGTTATATTAAAAATTGTCTTTGTTCTTCCAAGCTGTTTAATGGCACTCAGCGGGTGTTACAGTTCATCAGTCCAAAAGAAGTGAAATGAAGCGCATTCATCCATAATAAAAAGTGTCTCACACGGCTCCGGGAAGTGAACAAAGGCCTCCTGTAGCGAATCGATGCATTTTTGTAAGAAAAATATCCATATTCAAAATGTAATAATCACTTTAATCTAGCTTGTGCTCACTGTTGTACACGGAAGCAGCTCTGGGCTGATGACGTATGAGGTCAGCGTTGCGCATGCGCCGGTGAGTCTCGTGAAAACCAACGTTTGTTAACAGGAGCAAAGGAAGCAAAGTTTCCTTACTTTAGCAAAGGAAAACCAGTCTCCTCATGGCTTATATCGAAATCCTCCACCATTCTTCTTTGAAACTTAATATTGTTAACTATACAATTATAAACACTTACATATCAGTTAACATTTTCATTTTAAAAATGAGCTATCTTAGGAAGACATTCTGTATAAATCGAATGCATTCATATAAAAAACCTTAAGTATAATAAGAAAAATACACTTACCGTTCTTTAATGGTATAAAGCAACAGCGACCGTGCGTTCTGTGGCCTGTCGTGTTCTTCAGCGAACTCTTCAGATGTGTGGACGATGAGACGTGTTTTTCTCGTCAGTGCTGCTTTAATA
The DNA here is from genome assembly GCF_001515625.1 of Sinocyclocheilus rhinocerous. Lineage (NCBI taxonomy): Eukaryota > Metazoa > Chordata > Actinopteri > Cypriniformes > Cyprinidae > Sinocyclocheilus > Sinocyclocheilus rhinocerous. The sequence goes on from NW_015666203.1 coordinate 73,319, forward strand.
CTGAACTTTCTTCAGCAGTTTGTGTCTGACGATCAGGTGTTAAACATTACTCGGGAAATCCGTGTCAGTTTCGATTTCCTATTTTGACGCCATTGCACACATCGCTGCAGGAGTTTCTTACCTCAGATGAGCACTAGATGGCGGAGACGACCATTCAAAACACAATCTTTTTGATACGAGCATTGAATAACATAATAGGTTTGCATATATTTATACTGAAGTGCTTAATAATGCACAAAACCTGGACACGCCTATTTGTATTTCCTATTATGAATAGTTTCCACATTATAATCATCAACATTATAATCATTAAAACAATCAAAACTGCCGTCCTTCTCCATCTGTTAAAAAACTTAAGTTCTAAGTTATAATTGTCAACGAAACTAAGAATGTAAAGTTCATTAGGGTCAGAAAAAATACTGTATAATACAATATAATTCAGTTGCAATGTACTTTTTGACTTTGCATATTTGCTAATTTATTTAAATTGTAGGTCAGAGTTGTACTTTCTTGTTATACTTTTGGAAAATATTCCAAACCATTTCTGACTATTATCAGAAAAAGCGAGACATTTTGTCCTTTTTAAGTTCCTGGCTGGAAATACCCTGCTGCAAAGGTAAGGAATTGCTAAAGAGAAGATATAGAGAACATGTGGTGTAGAACAGAAATAATAAACAATAACAGGAAAAAGAGGAACTGTAATGAAGTCATGGCCAAAGTTCAAGAAAAAGTACAAACCTTTGCATTTAGTCATTTAGGGAAGAAAGTTCTGTTGAAGCCAAAAACGGTTTCAAAAGATCTGACTTAACTGTGATCATTACACCCGTCACAACAGTTATTTTCCAGCGAACGGAGACTTCTCACCGTAAACCTGCGGAGAAAAGCAGCGTCTCATTCGACACAATGTAGTTGTTGATGGTTTTATTTGTTTGTCAAATACAGGGATAGTCCATGTACAGAAGAACCGGGAGATTTCTGTCAAGAGCTGTACAATATTTACACAAAGGCTTTACTTTTGAAAGAAGCACAGTATTAGATTGTTCCAAAAGAATACTCAGAATACAGACAAAAGACAAACAAACAAAAACAAATTTCCATTTTAAATAGTACTAATACATAATCCCTCCCTAATGGGAACCAGATGCTTCGCTCTCGCTTTCGATTCCATTTATTTTCTCTGTAGAATGCACTGCAATAATACCGTTTTGCGTAGCTTGAATAATTTGTTCTACTCTTGTCTTTTTCTCTTCTGTAACAGATAAAAACGATAATACATTTTCCATGGTATCTATCTACCCACCTTGGATGAGCAAAAAGGAAGACGGCTCAGAATGTGGCAATAAGATCCATTTAGAACATCTGAAGGAAGATTATTTGAACCGTTTTATATGAAGCATCACTGGTTTGTACTGTATGTGCGAACTCCTGTTAAAAATGTCTTTATAAATAATAAAAATGTATTACTTTAGCTCACTTGTTTCACGTGTGTTGACTAAAGCGTTGAATGTCATCACATGTCGTTGCACGCATCATCTTCCCGCGACTGCTTTCCCATCTGCGCTCGTTTATAAAACAGAACCGTCCATCTCTCTCTCTCTCTCTCGCTCTCGTTTCAGAAAAAAAGCTGGAATAAAACTGATATTGTCTTAAAAAAATTATTCGTGTAAAATTCAGTAAGACTTCCTCCTAGTGTCGTCGCGAAGCGAATTCCTCCTGTCAGTAATTCCCACGATTCCAAAGTATAAAGACTCCACACAGTATATTCCGTCAACCGTAGCTCTGTGTACCATTTCCTTCGGATTCAGTGAAAATTCGTTAAAATCGGATCTCAGTTTGGTCACATCCATTTGCCTGAACGTTCAGGAGGGATCCTGCATTTTTGCAGGCGTTTGTAAAGAGTTAATAAAGTTACTGTCTGGCGGCCCGGTCCTCTCCTGTCGCCGTTTAAAAGAAAGATTTCTGTAAAACCGAGGAGGAGGAGGACAGGAGAGCTAGGCAACAATAAACCCAGCTTCTTTGTACATTTCTCAACGTTTCTCCGTTTTCATGTTTCCTCTCTGTCTTAAGCTTTGGTGCTGAGGGTCATCAGCTCTAAGAAGGTGTTGAAGAGGGTCTCCAGCCAGCTCTGATTGGCCATGCACTGCTGAACAACTTCCTCTTGTCCGGGATCTTCTGAAGCCTGCTCTATAGTGTTCGTCTGAAAGAAAAGACGGAGAATCTCATTGAAGGTTCGCATGGCGTTTGTTTGCTGCAGCTGCCTATGGGAAATGCAGTTCAATGCTTACCTCTTTCTTACAGTGTAAGAAGGTGTGATATTTATAATGATGCAGCGAATGGTAGAGACTGTAGAGTCGACATGTTTCTGTTGACAACTTGAGGTCCTGGAGGAGACAGGAAGGGTGGCATGTTAATACCGTTTTGGCCCGAATATAAGACGACCGTGATTATAAGACGACCCCCCTTTTTCCAGATGTACCTTTTGGAAAAAGACTTTTTAAAAACCAAATCTTGTTTTTTCTCAGTAAAACACATTTTGTCTTCAATTAT
>NW_015666203.1:77620-89951 GCF_001515625.1 Sinocyclocheilus rhinocerous
GGCCTGAATATAAGACGACCCTGATTATAAGACGACCCCCCCCTTTTTCCAGATGTACCTTTTGGAAAAAGGCTTTTTAAAAACCACATCTTGTTTTTTCTCAGTAAAACACATTTTGTCTTCAATTATTTTCATATTGCATATTTTTCCTATTTTAATTTTTGTTTTGAAAGTATGGTAAAAACTGGTAAAATGTACCAACAATCACATTTTAAAAATATACACTTTTTGATATACCATAAAAAAAAAAAACATAGCCCATCTGAATTAGGACATTTAGGCTATCCATCTAATATTAGCCTACCAAAATCTTATTAACAGTCGAAGTTAAATCTTACTGTAGTCTTCAAATCTGGGTTCTGTCTTACGTTTTAAAATCACAAAGGGAGTTTGGTCCCATCAGGCTAACCTGACAGTCACGACTTGTGCAGCTGTGAGGTTTTCTTTTTCTTTTGTTTTTATTCGCGATCTTTACAACACGCATTACATTACGTATTTCATGGCACACTCGTTTTATGCGTATTTGGCGCCACCTAGTGTTGTGGGTGTATTATTGACATGTCAAAGTCTAGACCCTGAATATAAGACGACCGCGTTTTTTCAGATGTATTTCCAAGAAAAAAACATCGTCTTATATTCGGGTCAATACGGTAATTCTTTTATCCTTTCTACATTGTCACTGTTAATTATTAGGGCTGTCAATGGATTTAAAATATTTTTATATTTATTTAATTATATGATATATGCTGCTTGTGTTCTGTATTTCTCAACAAGTAAGCTAAATAAACAAACAAAAAAACATCATTATCATTAGTTCATCATTAGTTAATAAAGCTAATAAAATAATTTCAATTATTGAATAATTTAAAATTGCACCCGCATTTATTGACTAATAAAATACACCACCATTAAAAAAAAAGTCTAGGGTTGCCAAGATATTTTTGAAAAATGTCTCTTTTGCTCACCATGGCTGCATTTATTTAATGAAAAACACAGTACAAATAGTAAACGTTAACAATAATAATCATGAAATTTTATTGCAATGTAAAATAACTGTTCTATATTTGAAAATATTGTAAAATGTAATTTATTCCTGATGCAAAGCTGAATTTTCAGCATCATTACTCCAGTCTTCAGTGTCACATGATCTTCAGAAATCATTCTAATATGCTGATTTGCTGCTCAAGAAACATTTCTGATTAATACTAAATTTGAAAAGACTTTATTTTTGTGGAAACGGTGACACATTTTTTCTGGAATTGTCACTTTTGATTAATATAATGCAGCCTTGATGAATAAAAGCATTCTTTTTTTTTTTTATAATAATATATGAAATCAAATAAAGTAAATAAAGAATAAATAGACAGTCCTATTCGTTCTATTTAAAAATGAAGGGGTAGGGCAGTGAAGCTGCCATAATCAAATCAGATTCAGATGTTTGCAGCAAAAAATGAAGGTTTTGTTGACCTGTGGTTTGGGAACACTCTTTTTGATGCGGTTCAGGGTTTTGCGGTTGTAGCATTCACCACTCAGTCTGACCCTCACCGTCACTGAGTCCAGGGACTCCGCCGTAATCTGAGGGAAAGTGTGAAGAGCTTCCTGTGGAGCAGAAACACAAGGAAATTCAAAATGGTTGCGACAGGGTTCAAACAAGGTAAACACACCGTAGAACGTCCGTTAGCCAATCAGATTCAAGCATTCAACGCCCCCCCGTAGTATAAAATGCATTAATGAATATCAAGTAGACATTTAACTTAGTTTAAATTCTGTCCATAGTCTGAATTCTTTTCATATATTATATACTGTGAATGATGAAAAAAAATGTGAGAAACAAATCAACTAAGAAAAACAGATTATATGAAGTCCTTGAAAAAAAAAAAAGATGCTGGAAAAAAGAAAAGGTGCTTGAAAGTACTTGATTTTCAAAACGTGGTCACTCTTGCTAAGTAGGGCTGCAACAAACGATTATTTTGGTAATCGATTAATCGACCGATTGTTAGTACGATTAATCGACTAATCGTCGATTATTCCGCTGGTTAATCAGTAGACATTTTTTGATTATTCATCTTTTGCAATTAGTTAATATATTGAGTTATACATATTCTAACAAATGAATTAACGTAATCACTTCAGCTTTTGAAAGTCATATTATTTAATTACAATTAATTTATACAAATAAATATTTTGGCACACAAAATGAGAGAGAAATGAGCAGAGAAACACTTATGCACCATTTAATTAGCTATATGAGAAAGTAGCCGAATGACACATCATTCTGCCTAAAATCTCTTTTTGTAAGTCATATGGATAAGAAACAAAATAAAGGTTAAGTGATAAGACATTTTATTTTTGGATAAACTATTTTATTCACAACAATCTCTCTTAAAATACCTTATAGGGTTATGATAATCAAAACAGTCCTGAGCTAGATCAAGCTTTGATCTCTGCAAACCAAACTATAACTTTAATGAAACGTTTTTCCCCCACTAATAAAACTATTTTATCATTAGCTAGCTCCACACTGGAGAGCTGCGTTATAACAGAAAATCAAGTTGTAATTCTAACTGAAAGCGACACTGACTCTGGTTTTTCATGTTTAATACTGTAAAGCTGCTTGATTTAAGGCTATCTATTGCATAAAGTACTATATAAATAAACGTGACGTGACTGGACTTTACTGGAGTACCAAACTGCAGAGCTCGTGCAAACATCCACATCGCTGTAATCAGATGCATTTTAAAATCTCACAAATTTTTGCTCACTCACTGTATTTAAATAAAGAAATTAATAATGATAGCACAAATAAAAAATAACGACAGGCCTTCGAATTAAATAAATTGCTTTTTAGTTTTTCAGGTAGGTCTAACAGTAGGGTTAAGATATTTAAAAAAATTTTTTTTTTTTTTACCAATTATCCAAATAATGTTTAGTCCTAGAAAGCTGTTATTATCAGAACACGTGAACATAACATAGCGGTTAGCAGATCAATGAATGAGAGGGCAGCGTTACCAGAGTTGCCCATATACCACACCATGTTACAACACAGTAGGGCTATTGCAGACAGAAACAATACTGTACTACATCGATGTTTCCTGTAGGCTCGATTTTTGAGTGGACTTTGCTGTTTCATGAGCATGAACGGTAGAGCCCTGTATTTCAGCCCGGGCCCAACGGGCCCTGACTTTTTTACGGCCCTTGGGCCGGGCTTCGGGACAATTTTCACGTCAGACGCGGGCCGGACCTCGGGCCTGTTTTAGGCTTCTCCTTATTTTTATATTTTAGACATCCATCAATTAGTGATGAAAAAAATTGCTGCACTGGTGGACACAACACGAGACCGTGCTGCCGCGACTGTAAAGATCTACGGTGATCTACGGCTCGACGGTTTTTATTGTCCCACCAGCAGCAGCAGCATGGTGCATGCCGTCAGCGCAGCTGAACAGTTCTGCGTTCAAATGCACGCAATAGGCTTAAGTTTGCCGCAAAGCACCGGCAAAAGTAATTACCATTTATACGTTTGAACTGTTTTATATCTATAAATTTTATTTTAGGCAAGTCGTGATGATAAATTGATCAAACATAGGCTCACTGTCTGCCATTGGCGGCTTGGTCGTTACTTTAAAAAACAAAAACTTATATTTAATGAACAAAAAAATGCTCCAAATGTTTTTCTAAATGAACTTAATAAAAAAAACGAAACGAAATATAATAACTTTGCCATTACATACAAAACTGAACTATTTTAATAGCTGAAACAGTAGTATAAGCTGTTTTAGGAGAAGGGGGAAAAAAGACGGGCTCGGGCCGGTAATTCTTATAAGCTGTCAGACACGGGCCGGGCTAGGGCCTGAGCGTCTCGGGCACCAGCATCTCCACGTAGCTCCGGTACATCTCACGCATTGCTCGTGTGTTCAGGCCCGCTTTCACTGAGACTGCTGGACAGACACACATCAAGTTACATTCACAACAACCCACCATCTTAACTGTACACTGCCTACTTAATTTAAGTCATTTTGCATTCGAATTGCACAAAAACCAGTCACATTTCACCTGAAAATCCAAAGAAAAAAGATTTTATATTCAAGCATATATTTAAGACAAAAAAAGTAAAATTGTACATTTTTTAGACAATATTTTCATGACAATTATGCCTTCAACAATTCCTCCAACAAAGTTTTGATTACAGTAATGAACATACAAGTTTTCATTTATTTAGTTAAAATATATTATCTCCATTATTCTTGATGTTTCTTAGAAAAAAAATGGATGTAATGCAATTTTTAAATGTTTTATTAATATCTGCAGACATTAAGAGCAAAAAATAAAATCTAGGTGAAATTATTTATAATAATTAAATTTTCAGATTATGAAAATAAGAATAACTTTACAGTACAGTAATGAGAAAGTCGAGCAAATTATGTCACAATGCAAAAAATCTGGTACAAATTATTTTAAAAAAAAATTTTTTTTTAGGGGCTTTTAATTTTATGTATGGTAATATAACATATGGTAATATGTATGGTTATAATTTTGTATGTTGTTTTAATGTAAATGGACTACGAGTTGAACTGAACTGAGCTTTTCTTTTCTATGCAAAACATAATTTCCTTTTTTTTCTTTTTAATTTCTGGGTAAAATATAATAAATTAATAAATGTGATGGTTTTCTGTCAATTTGTCACAAATGCATGCCATTAGTGGTCGACCGATATTGTTTTTTGACAGCCGATGCCGATATCTTGGAAAGCAGGGTGGCCGATGGCCGATATAAAGCGGATATAATTTTATTTAATATTTAAGAAATTTGAAATAATTTGAAAATGGATTAAAAAATGGATTATAAATGTGTAAAATAAACATGCTTATACTTTAAATGACAAAGTATTTTTCACAAATAAATAAATATTTAATAAAAATCTAATTAAAAAGGATGTAAACACTGTAACCAACAGGTCACTCAGTATTCTGGGAAGTTTGTGTGCATTGGGAATCACATTTTTTCAAATAAAGCCAAGGTAACACTCATTTTACATACAGCACACAGTGAAAATGACATGAATATGACATTGGGCAAAAGCATGAAGCGCAGCATAATTTGAAATCACGAGTTTAAAGTTTGTCGATCGCGTGTCTCAGTGAAGCCGGACTCTCCTCCTGTCCATATTCAATTCACACGGACCGACCGTCATGCAGAGTACACGCGATCATGCAGGAATACAAATGCACACTTCACAAGATCTCACAGCTGGATTCGACTAAGTTTGCAAGGTTTTTGAAATTAGATGTTCATTAGTCATTCAAAGATTTGTTTAAATGATATAAATGTGTATTTGCTGAACGCTGACCGCAAACGAGAAAGTATTATAATGTTTGCCTTTCTATTACTAACAACATAAAAGCAATCATTATAATACTTTTTTGCATACATTTTAATTCCTTTGTTTAAAGTCCCCCTGTGGTCAAATATATTATCCCTTAAAACTTATCTTTGATAATCAAAATGACATATTTAAATGTTTTTTTCTTGTGAAAATTTTCTCATTTTCCCTTAAAATAGCTTGAATGTAACGCTACACCCTTGCCTCATTTACTATACGCGAATCTATGAATATGCAAATTAGTCCCGCCTCCACTCAGTCACACCAGCCAGCGCTTCCTGATCCACTGAACTGTAGTAAACACAAAACAATGGCATACACGGATAATGACTGATAAAACTATGTTTTTAATAGCGGACAACTACAGTGAATACTTTAACATTCATTAAAGTTACTTACTTGATGTTGTGTCCTAAAATGCCTTGAAGACTCGAATGCAGCCGTTTGTGATTGTTAATTCGCGCCCGCGAGCATACGCGTGTGAAGTGCAGACGCCGATGCGGGAGAGGTGGGTCTGACTCCGGGCTACTTTTACACTGTTGCCACGGGTTATAATGCAAGTTAGCGGTTCTAAATTCATATTAAACCACGGCTTCAAGGGTTTTTTTGCTCTAATTTATTTTTGGTTTTGTGCTGGTATTGGTATATTTTGCATGCTAGTGATAGGAATCTATCCCTTGACGTGATTGGTTATTGGTTTGTGACGTAGCAAACCGAGGGCTGTTTCAAACCATATTTCTGGGTCAGCCTTTGGGAAACTACAGTTTTAAGGAGAAAATACTCAGCAATGGTGTTGATTAATGGATTGGCACATGGTTTGTCTAAAAGCATATTAAAACACCACATAGACAAATAAACAACATAAAAAACTTGATTTTCACTACAGGGGGACGCGCCGTCAAAATAAAAGTCCACGAACCACAAAACGCATCGGCCAAGCAGAAAAACGTATCGGCCGGTGCTGATATTTAAAAAATGCCAAATATCGGCGATATATCGGTCGACCACTACATGCCACACACGTTAAAAGTATACTCACTTTCATCCTCACTTGCTGAGGAGTCCGAGTCTGAGGACGAGGGTACCTCCTTCAGCCACATCCTGCGTTTCTTGGGCGGAGGATCAGCCTTCACCTTTGGCGGCTGAGGTTTGGCAGAGCGTTCAGTCTTCTTCTCCTTCACCTTCCCTCGTTCTGTCACCGCTGCCCGTTTCTCAGACTTCTGAGGTGGCGGAGGAGGAGGTGAGGCTTTCTTCTCTTTTTCTTTCTCTTTCTTTTCTTCCTTCTCCTTGGTTTTAAGCACTTTTTCTTTGTCCCGCTGTTCCTTTAGCCGAATGTTGTTCTTCTCACGGCTTTCCCGCGGCTCCTTAATCTTCTCTCTGTCTTTCTCAGTCCTCTCTAAGGGAGTCTGGTTGTTGGGGGGTGGCGCTAACTTCGGGAGTGGTTGAGACTGTCTCCTAAAAAGTAAAAAAACAACACCTTTATCAAGCATGTCAACAGTACAAAACATGCAAACTACACTACCCTAGATGAATAAACATTAAGGGCCATCAAATGTAACCATTAAGGGACATTTAAGTAACCATATCAGCATCCACACCAACATATGACAGCGTGCTCAAGCTCTTTAAGTTTGGGTTGATTCTGATTGGCTGTCAATGTTTTTATCATTCATCAGGTGGAAAAAAAAAATTTCTAAAAGTGATTCCAGTGATATTGTTCCTCTATTTCCTTGTTTTTATAGCGGTGGTGTGGATTTCCCTGTTCTCATAAAATTAGTATGATTAATAAAACTTTATTGTTGTGGTTCTTGGTGCGAACAGTCAAATAGGATGTGTCTGAAATCTGTAAAATGCTGCCCTCACATGTAGTACGATGAGGGAACAAGATATGCCAATCTAACATTTGCACAATATCCTGTCTACAAAGATGCCTGCATCTGCTGGCTTTTAAAGAGATACATTTGCCTATGATTTCTCACAATCCTGTGTATGCAATTTAATGGCTGGTGGAATTTTTTTTTAATATTGCTGGATTTGGAAGCTGAAAGGAGTGAAGTAACAGTATCAATAAAGCTCATTCTGATCTGTTTTAGATCATTAGGCATAATTCATTGGTGCCTTGGTAGTCTGAACCCATTTTTTAGGAGATGCCTTCACACTCAAATAAGGATATGCCGGTATCAAATTTTCATGTTGCGATTAAATACTAATGCTTTTATTACGGTATACGGTATTATCACGATATTGAAATTTAGTTTAAAAACAAAAGTGCTGTCATAATACAGTATAACAGGTTTAATAACTTTTTTCTTATAACAAAAATAACTGAACATTTAAATGCAATAAAGCAATACAGAAAAATGTATAAAGTTAAAAGTTTTACACAGATTAAAGAGCAAAAGAACCCTTTACAATAAGACCTCATTAGTTAACCTCAGTTAATGCATTAACATTCACAATGAGCAAAAGCTAATGTTAACTAATGAAGCCCTAATGTAAAGTGTGACCGAACAATAAAGAATCAAAACACTTTCAAACAATATCTAGGGCATGTTGTAGTCCAGATTAAAATGTAAAACAAGTTTGAAAATAAATAGCCTATTAAGTCTAAATATTTAAGTATTTGGCTATTATTATTATTATTATTATTATTATTATTATTATTTCTGCAGTTTAGCGCCATCTGCTGTCAGAGAGTGAAAGTGCGCTTTCATCCAGAGCGTCTCTTACATGTTCCGCCATGCGCTTCTCGTCCGTGCTTGTTTAGGTCAGAGTGCGCACGCATCTTTCACGCAGCATACAGCGGTGTTGTGCATTTTGACCAGTTGATGGGGAAAGTATTCTTAAAATGCATTCAAAATTCTGAATCATTTGTAATATATAATTATTCACGGTATTTAGAAGTGCCAACGATAACAATATCGTGCATATTCATTACCGTGATATATCGCATTACCGAATACCGGCACATGTCTACACTCAAATGTTGTCTGTGTGTGAAGTCACTCTCATTGACTTAACAAGACAGCAAGATAAAGGGGTCGAAATACCTCAGGTTGACAGTAGGTCTGTGCCAGGGCTTACGGGAACAGACCCTCACGTAGTCTTTTTTGTTTATGTTTTCCAGAAACTTCACATATAGCCGCTGGTAGCGCTTTTTAGCATCCCCGAAGAAACCCAGATACTGAGAAGGAAGCAGAGAAATTGAGGAGGAGGGGGCAAAAGAGGACATAACATTAGAAACTTACAGTGACACAAAATTCACCTCATACAAATGCAAAAACAAAGCACAGAATCATCCGTCACTTAAAGGGACAGTTCCATTAGACAAAAATAGAAAGTCTGCTCATTCTGAAAATTAATAGTAACATTACAAGTAGAAGTTTTGTAAAATCACAATAATAACAGTGATGCTTGCCAGCACTAATAAATAAGAAGTAAAAATAAATAAACAGCAGAAATAGCTGAAACATTGTGTGCATCTATTTACAAATGATGTGATTGGTCATGACTCACATTACTAGTGGCACAAAACTGTCTCTGTCCATCCTTAATCTCGGGGGAAAACTTCTGGAGCAGAGCTTTCTGTACACGCCAAATGGGAGGTGGCTCTCTTCCTGTCTGCAGGGCCAACTAGGGAGAGACACACCAAATTAAACCTACATACCACATCATAAACAATACATATATGTATAATGCACATGCTGGCAAAGATCTAAAAAGGAAACAGAATGCACTGATGTACCTTCAGACTCCTGATGTCCTCAATCCGTACCACAAATTCATCCCTCTCTCTGAAAATACCCTCACCTCCACTCTCACTCTCATCCTCATCAGTCTCGCCAACAATGGCAGCACCGCTCTGTTTCTGTGCCAAGTGCAACGGTAAAATCTGAGGTGCAGGGGGCTCTTCAGGAGAGGCGGGCTCTGCAATAAATTCCTGTACCGGAGGTGGACTGGGCGAAGGTGGGCTAGAGGATAGAGGAGGCTCTGCAGGAGGAGGAGGTAGAGGAGAGAGGACAGGCACAGAGGAAACCTCAGGACTGGGTGGAGGCGAGGACTGTTGTGGTGGTGATTTCTGAGAGGGGGAAGGACTGTCCTCCTGTTGAGGGAGAGGAGAGGGAAGGGGGAGGGGTGGAAGAGGTGATGCCGAGGAGGTGGAGGAGGGAGCAGGGGATGATGGGGAAACTGGAGGGAGAGACGGGGGAGCTTGGGCTTCGATAGCTTCTTTGGGTGAGTCTGCAAGAGAGAAGAGTACTCTTCAATTTTCAGCTTCCCACAGTATTAACAAAAGAACAGCAAACAAGTATTCAATTGTGTCTTAATAATGCCCTATTTTAAAGGGATAGTTCACCCAAAAATGAACATTCTGTCATTAATTACTCACTCTCGTGTCGTTCCAAACCCGTAAGACCTTCATTCATCTTCGGAAAACAAATTAAGATATTTTTGATGAAACCCAGGAGATGTCTGACCCTACATAGACAGCAAGAGAACTACCACAAGGCCCAGAAACATCGTTTTAACATCATTAAAATAGTCCATGTGACATCAGTGGTTCAACCTTAATTTTATGAAGCTACAAGAATACTTTTTGTGTGCAAAGAAAACAAAAATAACAACTCTCACGAGAGTACTACGACACATACGTGAGTATCTGACTGGAAGAGAAGAAATTGTTGAATAAAGTCGTTATTTTTGTTTTCTTTGCACACAAAAAGTATTCTCGTAGCTTCATAAAATTACAGTTATTTTAACAATGTCTTTCCTACGATTCTGGACCTTGAACGTGGTAGTTCCTTTGCTGTCTATGCTGGGTTAGAGAAAGCTCTTGGATCCCATCAAAAATATCTTAATTTGTGTTCCGAAGATGAACGAAGGTCGTACGGGTTTCCGACAACACGAGGGTGAGTAATTAATGACAATTTTCATTTTTGGGTGAACTATCCCTTTAACAAAGCACAGGTGTTTGCGAAAGCTGCTTAATTCATCCTACTTTCCAAAAATGAGCCTCACCTCCAAATTTGGGGACACTCAGCAGCTCCATATCAGGGACTTTCTCCTTTTCTTCCTGGTCTTGCGCCACAATCTCGTCTACATCCTTCAATTTTTCTTCCATTTCTTCTTCCTGCTCTTCTCTTTGCAATCTTGCAGGCTCAACAGAGTGGGTGGGGGCATGCGAGGGCGGGTGTGTATGTAGTGGTGGTTGAGGGCTGAGGGCTGGTGGCTGCTGTGTTGGTGTCAGTGGTTCCGGAGGAGGTGGAGGAGGGGATGACGGAAGTGAAGGAGGCTGCATTGAGGAGGTGAGCTGCGGAGTGTCATACAGAGCAGAGATTGCAGAGGAGATGCTCTTTTGCAGGTCTTGGTTCTTTCCGACGGAGTCTTCCTCATCGGACGAGAAGGAGGGCAATGTCTCAAGGTTCCTTTTCAGCTCTTCATCCAAGCGCTTGCATGGGCTAGGACAGCCACCCAAAGACAGTCCTCCATCACTTTCACCATCTCCATATCCAGATATGGCTGCAGCAGCTGGGGGAGGTAGCGGTTGAGGGGATAATGGGCGAATGCCTCCACTTTTTCCAGGAGACGCATCTTCATTTCCAGCACTGTTAGCTGAGCCCGTTGACATTCCTGATGGCCTTTTTCCAGACTTAAGAAAATCTAGAAATGAGGCAACAAAGCCAGTCTTCTCTGAGTCTCTCTCTTCCAACTAAAAGTAAAGGACAGAATTTATCGTTAGATAAAAAAGCATAAGAATATGCTCATGAACACAACTTTACACTGCATTCTCATACCTCATGGGATTTGGACTTCTTGTCTTGAGGTCTGTTCATGTCAGGCACTCCGGGAGTCCCAGGGCTCAATCCTAAAGAGGGTGCTGAACCAAGGGAACCATCTGAGAGAGCCGGATCAGTGCCTGACAAGGAGTCTGTCCGCAACAAAGCATCAGAAGATGACATGGTTCCAATAGGAAGTTTAATCTAATAAAGGGAAACAAGACATTATAGAAAATAACCTGGAATGTTATCAAAGCAGTTGTCTCATCATTCAATAACTATTAGTAGGGCCCTATGAATTCCATTTTATTTTTCCCCAAATTCCATTTTATTTTTCCCCAAATTCCATTTTATTTTTTTCCAAATTCCATTTTTTTTCCGTTTAAATTTTTGTGGATTCCGTTTTTACCATTTTAATTTTTCTAGACTCTGTTTTAATGGTTAAATTTAATGTTATTAATTAAAAAGCATGTCTAATTAATTGAAATAATGAAACTTGCAAAATATAACAGCAATTTATTGAAAGTTTAACAAAAATTACATTTATGGCCCTATGCAATACTTTTTTCTCTCAAATTCAGTTGTATTTTTACCAAATTCTGTTTTCCATTAATTTACAAATAAATAATAATCTATTAATATAAATAACTAATAAATAATAATCAAAAGCATTTCTAATTAAAGGCACAATATGTAAGTTTTCGTCGCTAGAGGGCGCATATTCAAAACAAACAAGAAACAAAGGCGTAGTTTGATGACGCCGTGACTGAGTGTGGAATCATGGGAGTTGTCGTCTTCATCCCCACAGCCGATGCAATCCGACGGGACTCGGGCAGAAATCATGTTAATTGATGAGCTAATGTATTAAAGACTTATTAAGGTCACTGTAGTATGAAGCAGGGTGGGGGTAAAAGTCCGTTACACTAGTTAAAGGGGTCATATGATGCTGCTAAAAAGAACATTGTTTTGTGTATTTGGTGTAATGAAATGTGTTTATGCGGTTTAAGGTTAAAAAAACACATTGTTTTCCACATACTGTACATTATTGTTTCTCCTCTATGCCCCGCCTTTCTGAAACGCGTCGATTTTTACAAAGCTCATCAGTCTGAAAAAGCGAGGTGTGCTCTGATTGGCCAGCTATCCAATGCGTTGTGATTGGCCGAATACCTCAAGCGTGTGA
>NW_015666203.1:91234-199663 GCF_001515625.1 Sinocyclocheilus rhinocerous
TGGTTTTAAACATTCTTCAAAACATTTGGGATAATGTAAGTACACAAGTCAGCAAAATATATAACACTGTTCTAGTGGTTTTGGGATATTTTAATCAAAAAATCTTACATATTGTGCCTTTAACTGATTTTATAAAAAATGTATTTATTATTATTATTTTTTTTTTTTAAGAAATACTGTGTTATGTATTTATGTTTTTCTAGTAACTTTTTCTGATAAATATTCCTAAGAAATTAATGTCTCAATAATAGTTGTATTATTATTAGTAGTACTATCATTACATTAAGTAATACATTTCTGTCACAGTTTCTTCAAGTTAAAATAATGTTCTTTTTAGCAGCATCATATGACCCCTTTAAGTAATATATTTCTGTCACAGTTTCTTCAAGTTAAGCCGAACTTTTATTTTGACGGGCTGCTGCTGTGAAGACCTTTAAGTTTCTGCTGTATATGATATGACAGTAGATTTTCTCAAATGAAGTGACTCTCGTAGCAGTTTTAGAAATTATGTTTATGTGCTCATATATTGACACGGCAGAGGCTGAAAAAACCACGAGCGTTATGTAGTGCGCCATTCATTCAAACAGATACAAGCAGAACATGCAGGATTCATATTTAAAAAGTATTTTTGTGAAATAATATTCACTGACCCTAGTCCATATAGCAATTTGAAGTATACGGACCTACTTTTGATTTAATTGTCCAAAATTTGGCAAATTCCATGACACTCCTCTTTATACAGTAAATTCCATTTTTATGACTGGATTCTGCGATACCGTCCGCGTTTTCCGCATTGCGGAAATCATAGGGCGCTATACTAGGAATGCACCGATAATAAAATTCTGGCAGACACTGATAAGCAGGTAATTATTTTAATGTTATGGCTCATAGAGGGAAATGAGCATGTAATATTAAATATCCAATACTGAACAATTCTTTAAAAAAAAAAAAACTCTACTATCGCTCGATATTGTCTTCATCTTCAACTATGAATGTTTGAATTCACAACAACCTCTCTCAAATTTTTGTGAATATATTTTTAAGTGATTATAGTTTTAAATTTGAACAGCTTACCTTGATGGGTTTGATTGGCTCTTGATGCTGTGGCTGCTGCGGTGATTGGTGATGCATTTGCTGCTGCATGTGTTGCTGATACATCTGATTTTGGTCTTTGTTGGCCATCTCCATGTCTATCATAGATTCATCCCATCTACCTCTGCCTCTTCCTCTTCCTCTGCCTCTGCCTCTTTCAGGAACATATCCTGTTCCATACTCTCCCATCATACCCCTAGAGTGTTGAGGTTCAGGCAATGGGCGTATACGTGGTCGTCCACGTGGCCTTGGAGGTCCTTCTCGTTTAGGCTTTGTGGGCCTCCTGCCTCTTTTCTTCGGTCCATCTTGTGGCATCAACTGTGGAGGGGGACCAAGAGATGGGTATCCAAAATCTAGATCACCCATTAAAGGGCTTAAACTTCCTCCTCCCACACCACTTGATTTGCGACAACTGGACACGAGGTCTGGTATCAGATCAGGAAGTCGGCTTCGGCTGTTGAGGCGAATGTCAGCTGGGACGTCGGCCTTATCCTCATCATCTTCAAATTCATACTCCTGTGCATAGCTCTTTTTGGGCAAGGAGTTTGGATCAGGTCTTTCCTTCAGCAGATGGAAGGAACTCGACTTTAGGAGCTTCTTTGGGCGAGAGGAACAGAAGATGGGAGAGGTAAGACCCACAGATCCAGACCCAGATCCCCCAGTACCTCCCATTTTGGCACCAGATGCCTCCCCCACTGTTCCAGTTGTCCCCATTCCAAGGCTTGCTGAATGAGATTGGATCAGTCCAAGCTGCTCTGTGTTGACTGTAGATGGGAGCTCATGAGTCTTCAAGGAGTCAAGATCCAAATGCATGGTTCCATTGTCATGTTCTGAAAGATCGTGGCAATATTGCCCATACCCCTGGTCACTGTGATGGCCAAGCATATCGTAACTTTGACCTGTATTGTCTCCTCCTCCAGGCGTTGTTTTAATTCCTTCCATTCCTTCCTGCACTGCTTGGCCAGGTGCAACCCCATCTTGACCCTGCCCAGTTCCTCCTGAGCAAGTGGATTTGTACTCCTCCGGGCAGAATATATCCTCCATTCCAGGAAAGAATGAGCGGTCCTCATCTGGGAGAAGAGCATCAGGAAAGCAGATGGATGTTAAAGGAACAAACCTCTGGCTATGTTGGCTTTGATTTTGGTTTTGAGTTGATTTCACTGCTGAATTCCTGGTGTCAAATTGGGCTTCTCCTTGATGCTGCTCAAGTTGAGGTTGCGGAATCTGGGAGGTATGAGAGGGGTGAGACTGCTCCTGTTGCTGAGAAGCTGCTGAGGAGGCCTGTGGAGGAAGGTGATGATGGCTCTGCTGATTAGGATGGGAGGGGTGAGGGTGTTGATGGTGGGAGTTAGGATGTTGAGGACCTTGTGACGATTGTTGCTGTTGGTGGTGATGGTGGGATAGGTGGTGTCCATGGGAAGTTGTCGATAAACTCATGTCTGGCTCAGCAAGATATGAGTGTAACTCCGAAGCATGGTGCTGCGTTGGGTGGTGAGATGAAAGTCTTTGTTGCTCCTGTGATTGACGCCTTTCTACACTTCCTGCTGTTCCTGTTCCAGAATTTCCCCTGCTTCCTTCACCTCCTGTCCTCTCATCCACCATCGCTCCCTCTTGGCTAGATGTCTGAGAGAGGGAATGCTCCAGCATGTCTAGTGAAGACACTGTGTTAGACTTAGGGCGGCTCTGGTCTTGCTGCTGAGTACCATGACCATAGTGACCAGCTGCTTCCATAGCCTGGGACTGAAGCTGGAGTTGGAGCTGGGATGTCAGGGGCTGGGAATGGGTCTCTGCTGACACAACTCCCCCAGTGGCTTCCATAAGGGCCTGCTGGCTTACAGAATGCTGCTGTTGCTGAGGGTCTATCTTGCTGCGGGTGTGGGACAACACAGACTGCAACAAATGAGGGGATTGGTGAGACTGGTCAGTGGGAGAGTCCATAAGCGACTGTGACTGGGAGAGACGTTGTTGCTGCTGTGGTTGTTGTTGTGGATGTGACTGATGATGTTGAGTTTGCTGTTGATGTGCCTGTTGATGCTGATGTTGCTGCACATCTGGTGTCTTGCGTATGTAAGTAATATCTCCTGAATCTTGAGGCTTTTTCTGAAGATCCATGTGAGGGTGAGAGTGCAGGTGTGTGTGGGTGGGCGTATGTGGAGTGTGTTGATGGTGGGAGGTGGATTGTTGAGGAATGGAGTGTTGGGAATACGGGTCACCCCGCCCATAATGCACCACTGATCCCAGAGAATCATGATGATGGTGAGGATGGGAATGTGTTTGATCTGAACTCCCTCGTCCTCCATCACTTACAGATCTGTTGCTCTTCTGCTGTGGTTGTTGTTGATGTGGTTGTTTATGCTGCTGTTGTTGCTGCTGCTGATGCTGTTGTTGTTGGTGATGTTGCTGTTTCTTTAGGGACATCTCCAACTGACTGTCTAGTCCAGCTCCACTCCCTGTGCCAGAGACGGCAGCATTAGAGGTGGCACTATGTGTTCGAATAACACTCTGAAGTTGGTACCTCTCTTCCGAGCTTTTGCTCATCTCATAAGCAAGCCCCTTATTTCCATCCTGAGCTGGAAGGACTGGAGGCTGCTGGGTGGGCTGTGAGGAATGATGGCTTTGAGGAGCATGGTGATGGGATGCTTGAGGAGAAGGACTCTGGGCTTGAAGAAGGTGTTGGATGAGGAAATCGTCATCTACATCATCATCCTGTTGTGACCTAGACTCTGTTACACCAAGCATGCTGTTATCAGACTTTGTTTTGGAAGGAGCAGAAGGGTGGTAGGGTTGTGATCGAGGTCCTCTTGTGTCAGGGTACCCTTGTGGAGAAGGCAGAAATGAAGGCGAGAGAACGGAAGATAGATATTTGTTGGATCCTGTTCCAACAGGTGACTGAGAAGGTCGTGAAGGTGCAGGAGAATGCAGACCAGGGCGGATGATTCCAGAATTGCTAGACGGAGATGGGCTTGAATCAGGGATGTGGTAAGATCCACCACCTCCTCCACCTCCCACGCTACCGCTGCCTCCAGTTCCTGTACTGCCTCCACTAGTACTACCACCAGTTGTTCCACCACTTGCTCCTGACCTAAGAAGGGCAGGTGAGTGTCCTGATGCACCATAACCCATTGAGGGACTTCCAGCACCCCCTAAGGATGATGGCAGAGACCCATAACCTGAATCAGTCCCATATACTGATTCCGCTGAGAACGACTGACTTCCCAAATTCCCATACCCTTTAGCCACTCCAGAGGTCCTAGCTGAAGGAAGATCATGAGTCTGTGGAGAACTGAATCCCCCATATGACTGGGAAAGGTGTGATGGGGGAGGTTGACTTGGAGAGAAAGACTGCGGTTGTGGCTGAGGAGGGGTCTGGCCCGTTAGACCACTCGATGACTTTACTGGAGCCACTGGGGATCCGTAACCCGAGTGGCACGACTTGGGAAGGGTTTGCTGGGTGGAGTTAGAGGAACTCTGAGGGGGCTGGGAATGTGACTGGGGTGGAGGGGGTACAGTCTGGGTTGGTGGCTGTTGTCGAGAGGATGCAGAGGCAGAAGTGGAGGTTGGAATGGAATTAGACTGACGAGCACTAACAGATGCAGAGGAGGAAGAGGATGAAGATGAGGATGAAGCAGAAGAGGCAGAGGGTGGTGTGTGGGGGGTTCTGGAAGAGGATGCAGATCCAGAAGAGGAGTAACCACTACTGGAGGTGCTCTTAGTCCCCTTTCCAGCCCCACCAGAGGATGAGGATGAAGAGGACCCATAAGAAGGTTGGATTATCGGTCTGTACTGTTCAGTCCTGGGGGAGGGTTTATGGTCTGAGGAAGGACTGTGTTCACCTAGGGGACTGCAAGAGAGGCCAGCATGGCGAGTATGAGTGGCTTGCTGATATGACACCCCACAGCTAAGGTAGTGCTGAAGTGGATGAGGAGTGGATGAGGGGGCTTGTGCTGGAGAGGGACGTTGGTAGTGTTTAATTACACTGTCTTGTCTTGGTACTGTCCGCTCTTGGGATGTTGGCTGAGGTGGAGCAGGGGTAGAGGAAAACACAGAGGCACTGTACAAATGGGAGGGCTGGTCTTGAAGCTGAGAGGACAACAAGTTGAACTGATGAGAAGGTAAATGGCGGGCAGAAACTGAGGCTGCAGAGGAGGCTTGAGCAGATGTCACCCCAACCCCAGTTGGATCATGACTTCCACGGTAAGCCGCAGCTGCACCCTGTGATGACAACAGGCGGTCAAAGCCCAGACTTGACTGAGAAGGCGTCTTGATGTGGAGTAAAGGATCATGGGGTGACAGGAGGCCATTGGAGGTGGGGCTGAAAGTGGGCGTGTCCTGTAAGGACAATGAGGAGGTCACACCAGGAAAGGACCGCCCTGAGAATGCCGCTGGGTGCTGATAGGCAGACAAAGCAGAAGAGGATGGGAAGGATCCAGATCCAGGAAGAGCACCCGAGATGAAAAGCTCTGCAGGGGCAGGCGTGTGCATGGCTAAAATTTGGAGAGAAAAAACACAGAAAAGAAAAGACAAAAGCTAAGGCTAAGAAAACACATACTAAAATAATAATTTAAAAAACTTAATGAGTGCAAAGACAATACTGTTTTTTTGACATCTGTGCACATGGAGTCATTACAAGAGCCAATTAATATTTTTTAATATGTGGCTTACAAGTTGTTGCTATGGCAACAGTGTTGCCAGTGCTGGCTGAATGCACTTACAGTTTACCAGCATTTCCTCCATACATTCAACATATCTGATGCAAACAGTGACTGTGCATTCTTGATCTGATCCTTATCAAATATGTTATTTCATTTTGTGCAAACTTCATATAACTCAGTAAGCTAAGCTTACCGGTCTGCCATGATGGAGTGCGAAACTGAGATAGGAGGGATGAGGCAGAGGGAGGCGGTTGTGGACCCCGGGACTCTAGTGCAGATATAAGGTTCATAACTGATGGATCTGGGCCTGACGGACTTGCGTGGTGCAGCCCAGCATCAAAAAGCCCAGACAGGCCTAAGAAAACCACACATATGGAAAAACAAGTATGTAATGAGCACATTTGGTAAACACAGCATTAATTCTATACAAAAGACATATGCCAAAAATCATTAGGATATTAAGTAAAGATCATGTTCCATGAAGATATTTTGTAAATTTCCTACCGTAAATATATCAAAACTTCATTTTTGATTAGTAATATGCATTGCTAAGGGCTTCATTTGGATAACTTTAAAGGCGATTTTCTCAATATTTAGATTTTTTAGCACCCTCAGATTCCAGATTTTCATTCGAAAAATTAACACTTAAGACTGGTTTTGTGGTCCATGGTCACATATCCTCTTAATAAGGGACATCAAAAGTACTGGTGCATCGGTAAAAAATCAATACTACAACAAAAATATAAATGTAACAATACTAGTCTCTCTACTAACTCTGTAATTCAAAATATTATGCTTTCAAATGCTCACGTCTTGTGTGCATGCACTAATTCACATGCACTTCTTGGTCAAAATACTTCTCTTGGCAGAGTATTGATGTAAACAATCGATTTGGTCTTAAGTGAATGTAAACAGACCTTCTCATTCAAAACTCTTACAGCAGTTATTCATACATACTAATATATTATATTTTCTAGTCATGCAGTGCAGACTACTTAGTAGTTTTTTATTGCATGTGATAACGTTTTTGATTTCTGAACATTTAATTGAATATTTGATACTTGTTGGATACTTGAAAAC
Source organism: Sinocyclocheilus rhinocerous (assembly GCF_001515625.1). Classification (NCBI taxonomy): domain Eukaryota; kingdom Metazoa; phylum Chordata; class Actinopteri; order Cypriniformes; family Cyprinidae; genus Sinocyclocheilus; species Sinocyclocheilus rhinocerous. Next base: position 98,059 of record NW_015666203.1, read on the forward strand.
TGCAAGCTAGGGCAATAAATCGATAACAATATAATTTTAAAACGATATGAAGAGTTCGATAAATGTTCGATAATGTTTATGCACCAAAAGCAGAACGAAACAGTGCTAACTGTGACACACGGGCCATTTATCCACTCGGATCAAAGTTTAAACGGCAGCGCAAGCTCACTAGAGCAGGTGACTCTAGGTCACGCGAGCATTAAACAGCGCTGTGAGATCCAGTGTGAAGTGCTTGAATTCAGCGAACAACACAAATGACCCTGTGATTTTAAAGCCAGATGAAAGCACTGACAAACAGGAGAAACACTGTGTGCAACGATATAGTCAGAAGGTTTTTCAATCTACAAATAATTTACCATGGATTTATTATAGTAACACTAACTGCACCGTGGTATTGTGGCAGAAATGTGGATATTTGTATCGAATTTTACTATATTATTAATGTAGACATGAATTAAATGTATTAAAGGAGTATTAAAATATAATTACAGTATTTTTTTGTTTTTAAGATATAGCATGTGTGCATTTATACTAAATGTTTTAGACTACTGTTTTTCATACAAATACCTAAAAAACATATTTATATTTTTACCATGGTATTGAGGTGCTATATGTGTGGTTTTAACTGTGATTATCATGATTTAAATGTATGCTACCATGGAAGACCAATGATTAATAAAAAATAAAAAAAACGTCAGAATAATTACATTTCACCATATAAACATGAGGTTGCTAAAATATTTACAGATGTTACTGATTTTGATAATGAACAAAAATTTGCATCTGCATCCTAACTCAAGCTACTACTACTATCAAATGTGCATTTTTAAAAGGCAAAAAAAGTAATATTATTATTAATATTATCAGGCAAAACAAACCTGTTTCTTGATTTGAAACAATATCACTCATTAGAACATGCTATGTAGATATAGCTGTATGTAGACTATATAAGCTCTATAATAAAAGCTACAATTGGGCACATTGTGCTTCAAAACCTCAGGGATGCAGTGCATCTTCTTATGCAAGTGTGTCTACATCACATCCATCGAAAATTAACTACCAAGCCAGTACACGTAAACATTTTCTGGGCTTGCTGTGATCAACAATATTCTGTGATCAGCTTATCTGATCATAAATCAATCGCTATATCAATAAATGATCAGCATACATCATAAATAAAAATGAGATATTCCACAAGTGCTGTGGTTCTACAGGTGCATCTCAATAAATTAGAATGTCGTGGAAAAGTTCATTTATTTCAGTAATTCAACTCAAATTGTGAAACTTGTGTATTAAATAAATTCAGTGCACACAGACTGAAGTAGTTTAAGTCTTTGGTTCTTTTAATTGTGATGATTTTGGTACTGAACTGAACTTACTGAACTTTTCCACGACATTCTAATTTATTGAGATGCACCTGTATACATGTCAACATGATACAAAGAAACCAAACCAGATGTTTGAACGTAAAGTCAAAGTAATGTCACTCACCCAGGCTCCTTCCAGCTGCACCCCAAGCCCCACCCTGGCCAGATCCACCAGGATGGTGATTGGTAGCATAACCCTGCAGGGGATGGGGAGTGGCGTAGGCTTGGCGATGAAGAAGTTCAGACTCTGGATGTGATGATCTAGAGCTGCCATACACCAAGCTGACAAAACCAGAGATCAACAGGGACTGAGCATTAATTATCAATGATGCTTGAAGCAAGTGTTAAAGTTATTAAACAAGTTTGCAGTTTTCCTATGGTAATCTCTGTACAGTAACTAATGCATAACCAAGCTCGTTAATGAGCAATATTTAAGTAGCAATTTTGTAAAGGGTATTATACTGGTATAATTAACTTGTAATTCAATTCTATTAGGTTTCGTAATTTCTAATTAGTACAAAATTCATAATTTTGAATGAATAATCTTGAAAAATTCATAATCTGTAATAAATAAATGTGGATTTATGTATCAGAAAAATCACAAGACCTGATGATCTGTCAAAAACAAATTATATAATAAATCACACCATAAAATGTGGGGTTAGTTCACCCAAAAATGAAAATTAGTCCATGAATTACTCACCCTCAAGTCATCGTAGGTGTATATGACTTTCTTCTTTCAGACGAATCCAATCGGAGTTATATTAAAAAGAACAAAGTGAGGCACCATGTGAGGCACTTTTTATTATGGATGAATGAGCTTTATTTCACTTCTTTTGGACTGATGAAGTGCAACACCCGCTGCCTGCCATTAAACAGCTTGGAAGATCAAAGTCCATTTTTAATATAACTCCGATTGGATTCGTCTGAAAGAAGGACGTCATATACGCCTAGGATGGCTTGAGGGTAGGGCGATTTTGCAAAACATTTAAATCTCGATTTTTCCAGAATGTTTGACCGATTCTCGATTTTTTACTAGTCAACTTGAAAATGTAACTAACATGATTCAAGTTACTTTTTCTTTATTAACCCTCTAGTTAAAGAACATTCTATTCTAAGCGCAGCACACATGAAGTTGTCAACATGATGTAAATGTTAAACAAATCACTTGTTAAATATCTTTGCAGAAAAGATGCAAAAACTACAACTACATATTGTACAAACTTGTCTTATACATATTATGTGTTCAGAAATAATACGAGGAAAATTATTTTAGAAAATCTCAAAAGTCAAGGTAATTCAAATTCAAAATGACTGAAGGTAATAACACCAGTAGACTTTTATTAACTTTAAATGTTCTTTAATATTTCTAATATTTCTATTCAAAATCGCGATTCCTCGATTTCTAAAAAATAAATCGTGGCAAAACATTAAATTCGAATTAATCGAGGAAATCGAGAAAACCGCCCACCCCTACTTGAGGGTGAGTAAATAATGGGCTAATTTTCTGTAATTAAAGTGGCCTTTATTAATGTTTATTTGTTGTTGTTCATTGACTTTAAGAACTCAAAAAGAACAGTCATCCAGCTTTTATAATGTGCTGTGATGTTTTTTTTTATACATAGATTTGTAATATCTGACATAATTACTTTTATTGGTGCACTTTAATATTTACATATCTGGAGCTGTATTGGAGCTAAAACATCCTAACTTATCCTTATCTAATCTATCAACCATGGCGAACACTTCTCAGATATTAAGATAATAAACTTCCTTATACAATAAACTATAATAAACCTGAACAGCATTTTTGAGATATTGAATTTATACCAAAAAATAATGTCGTAACAAATCCTAATTTGAACTACATGTCATCAAAAACATGTTTTGTTGTAAATATATTCTATATTGCAAATGATTAACATTGTTTTATTAACATTATTATTCTTATTCTTATTATTATATTAAGATTCAGTGGGCTGTACAACAGAAACATGGTAATTTATTCTTATCATATCATGGAGATTTTACTTAAGATCTCATTCATTCTCCTTCTCAGATATTAAGATAGGATAATAAGGCACCTGGACAGCATTTTTGAGATACTAAATTATACTTACAAATAAAACAATTGAATGCAATATGGCAAATGAAATACATCCCATCAGACACCAGCCACTGTCATACTGTAAAATTAATGCTTTTGTTATAAATAAAGGCCTATTCTATATTGTAAATTGTTAGTAACGTGTTTCATTAACAGTACTGGCTTTTTTATTATTATCTTGCCACTGTTATATGTGCGAACTGTATGTAAAACAATCATGTCAGTAAAGTACTTTGAAATTGAAAATATTAAAATAAGCCTTTGCCAACACCAATTATGCCTATTTAATAAAAATAAAACACATTTTTATGTATGCAATGATTTGTTGACTAGAATTCACGTCTTAATGTGTGACAGTGAGCATAGCATTGGCGGCTAACTCGTTAGCAAAGCAGCGCAGTTCGCTCCCATCTTCAGAAGAACAAGCGCGACAGCTAGCTTCACGGATGTCTCAACGGAAACGATGGGCGTTTTTTATTACTTTCACTGGCATGAAGTAAAACCTAACATAGGTTTCAGATCATTTTTGTTGTTGTTGTTTAAATCAATACTAGGCCCACATGCGACAATAGCATGATGAGGTTAGCTAACGTCAGGTTTGACTGTAACGTTAGCCCCTCATCATCAGAGGCCGCGTAGCATTGTTTCCACGATTTATAAACCAACGAGGAATGTTTTTCTACAAAACGCTATAAACGCACACGTGCATTTCCAACGCAACCGCTACGTTTAATTCTGGCATGGTGTGTTTTAATCAACGGGATCGTAGGTAAAGCGGCAGCATCTCAGCGGTTCGCGTTCTTTTTAGCGATCTTTTCTCGGTAGGCTCGACCCGAGCGAGCCCCTCGTTCATCGTGGATGCTAACTGGATCTACGAGGGGGTCCGTACTAAAATCGTGCGAGCTGACTTCACCCCGCCCCCCACCTTTTTTCTTCTTCCCTCTCCTCCCCAAACCGCACATTAGTCCATCAATCACACTTGAATTTCCAAAGCTGCAATCCCTCGCTTATTTGAATAACAATAGCTACACTAATACCTTCTGACATCCTACGCAAATGCATCGTCAGAGTCAGATGCAAATGCACGGGTTTGCACGGTCTGTTTTGTCCCAAACATCGGACATCATTCGTGTTTTCAGCATGGCTGCATGCTTACCTTGCTTTGGCTGATCTCTCGTAGCTCCATCCGGCTCCTGCGCCCAAATCACCGAAGCCAGCTCCCGGGTAATTTCTGTCCATCGCTTCGCAATAACGCGCGGCTGGATGGTGCGAGCGAACGGTTTCGGTGCAAAACTCTCTTCTGCACAGCAAGATCGCGGCCCCTTGTCAGTTTTTAATCATTCTTCCTGGTGAGAGACGACCAAGTCCATAAGAGTGAAAAATAGGATATTGAAAAGGGAGAGGGAAATGGAGGGGAGGAGATGAGTGCGTGATAGAGGGGGTGTTCACCGACCACCTCCAAAGAAATAACTCACCTCCTTTTCAGCCTTTTCTCGTTTAAAACCAGATCGAGTAATGCCATGCTCCTAGCGGGCTGCGAAGAATTCGGTTTGACCTGGTTACCGATAAATTACCGATGGACGCATATGACCGTATACGTCCTTTCCCTTGTTTCTCCTCCCCTTTCTCCACTTACTTTACTTGTATGAAATATGCATCGAGCGAGCAAGGGACGTCGGCCGTTAAACGACTGCTAACGTTACATTACGCATGCAACGATATTGCGAGCGAATCTGGAGAACAGCAAACGCGACATTTAAATTCCACCCACAGCGTTGTTGCGAGCTAGCAGCGCGGGCTAGCCCTGTGTCGACGCATCTAAATAAGATGGTGCTGCTGATGTGTTTTCGGTAAATCCCGCTCCGCTCGCTTCGGCTTGCGTTCGACTCAACGGTGTCTAAAAGCGACGCTGCGCGCAGATCCCGCACGGTTCGCTTGAATGTCGAGCTCGAGGCCTCCCTTTTTCATAATATTAGTCATTTTCCCTCGAAGACGCCATTTTTGAAGGCGGCTGTTTCTCTCTCTTCTCCCTCCCCTCCGTCTCTCTCATACTCGAGCTCACGCGTCGTCTGGTCCACCTCACCTCCTCGAACAGAAGCTATTCCCGGAACACATTGCTCCCTCTTATTCAACCAAAATGGTCAGAGACCAGAGAAGGGGGAGACGTTCGCAGATGCACGATGTCTGGCCTTCAAGTGAAAAGAGCGTCATTGTGGGCTTCGTGTTGTTGCTGTGGTAAAGTCGTCCCCCCACACCTTTGACAATGACCATGAACGGTGACAAATCATTTAGAATATGTTTACATCTGCGACCCTGGACCACAAAACCAGTCATAAAGGTCTTTTTTTTTTTACATTTTGAGATGTATACATCTGAAAGCTGAATAAATAAGCTTTCCATTTACAATATTTGGCAGAGATAGACTACAACTATTTTAAAATCTGGAATCTGAGGGTGCAAAAAAATCAAAATATTGAGAAAATCGCCTTTAAAGTTGTCCAAATGAAGTTCTTAGCAATGCATATTACTAATCAAAAATTAAGTTTTGATATATTTACAGTAGGAAATTTACAAAACATCTTCATGGAACATGATCTTTACTTAATATCCTAATGATTTTTGGCATAAAAGAAAAATCTATAATTTTGACCCATACAATGTGTTGTTGGCTATTGCTACAAATATACCCCAGCGACTTAAGACTGCTTTTGTGCTCCAGGGTCACATATCAGCCTGCTGCCCCACTCTGAATGAAATGGCATTGTAATAATACAGTTATACCAACAGTACCAAGCTTTTCACTACCCTGTGAACAGGGAAAATGGGAGAGTTCTACCTGTTCTGACCATTAAAATACTTGTATTCACTTAATCTGGTGTAGTTAAGTTATAATGATATATAGTTCACAACCAGAGCTGGGTTACATGACAAAAATTGTAATTGGTAACGTAATCCATTACATTACACATTTTAGGTAATATTTAATCAGACTACTTTTAGATTACTTTCGTTTTTCCACATTGATTTCAAATAGGATAATTTTGTACCATATTGATATAAAAATACAAAGAGTAAGAAAATATATTCCAACAAGTACAGTGAAGTGCATTATATTACATCAAGCTTTCCCAAACTGGGGTTGTGATGGAACTGCAGGGGGTTTATGAGTCTAATGAAAAGCTAATAATTAAATCATAAAAATGTTAAGTTAAAACAAATAATTTTAAAATGAATTAAAAAAAAAACACTTACTGAAAAATGAAATATTTTATTTGTTTACCTGCATGTCATGCGACCATCAACCAATGTCACAGAACCAATGAACATGCAAGTATGATACTTCATTATTAAAATATATATTTTTTTTTTATCTCAGGTGTACTTCAAGTAAATACATTAGGTGAAAGAGGTTCAGGTGACAAAAAACTGGTGAATTTGTGCATTTTAATGTGGTCAAATTATGTGTAGCCACCTGACTAATGACTGATCTCTGTGTGAAGGTCCAGAAAACCGGAAGACTTTCTGACTGTTTATAAGCGGTGGGCTATTTTAGAAAGAAAAATTAAAAAGATGAAAAAGAGGAATTAGGGAGAATCAATAAATTATGAATAAATTATTGCTATTGTGTAAATAATCCATAAAAAAATAAATTGTAGTCTGATTACAAGTATTTTAAAATGCAATTTAATCTAATTACACATACTTAGGCCGGTTTCACGGATGGGGTTTATCTTAAGCCAGGACTAGGCCTTAGTTAAATTTAGATATTTAAGCAGCTTTTATCAAAATGCCTTAAAAAACCTTTCAGGTGTGCATCTTGAGACAGAACAATGGCAATGACATATTTTAAGATGTGTAAGAGCAAGATATTTTCAGTTGAGACAGCTCAAACATGCATTTTAGTCTGGAACTAGCCTTAAGCCTCGTCTGTGAAAGCAGGGGTTAATTTTTGGAATCTGATTATGTAATCCAGATTACATGTAATCAGTTACTACCCAGCTCTGTACACAACACTATTTAATGTTGTTAAACGTACACAGATACTGTAATGCATTAAATGTAAAGTAGAAGTTAAATATCACGTTTGTTTAGAAAATTAAGAGCTAATGAACAAGTAACCTTAAAATGCATTTTAAAAATATATGAAATTAATTGTATCTGAAAACTAGTAAATTTAGATGTTACCACAGAATGAATTATACAATGTAAAAAATAAAAAATAAAAAAGTGGTAGCTAAATTAAAATTAAAAATGTATATTGTTGGAGTATTTTACAGGCAAATATTATTTCAGTCTTTCTACTTTGGATAATGTTTAATTCAACATGCTACTTGCTGTAATTGTGAAATTTACTAGCAATTTCTGAGTAAAAAAAAATGCATCAATTTGTTTTTAGTCTTCACTTACTAGAATAAGTTTTAGAAGAAAGTAGGCCTAGTATCTCAGTAAATAAAAATAAAAAATCAAAGTGGTAGCTAAATAAAAATTAGTGAAGTTTTTTTTTCAAGCAACACAAAATGTACATTTTGTACAAATGCAAGTATTAAAAATGTATATTCTTGGAGTATTTTACAGACAAATATTATTTCAGTCTTTCTACTTTGGATAATGTTTAATTCAACATGCTACTTGCTGTAATTGTGAAATTTACTAGCAATTTCTGAGTAAAAAAAAATGCATCAATTTGTTTTTAGTCTTCACTTACTAGAATAAGTTTTAGAAGAAAGTAGGCCTAGTATCTCAGTCTTTCTGCTTGAAAAAAATGTTTAGTTAAGTGCCTTTTTTGTAATTATATGCTAAGCTCTTAAATACTAGCAACTTAAAATTGTTTCAAACTAAATCCTACACCATTTTTTCTGTTTGACTGGTTCGATTACGAGCAAGCATTATACATTAATGTTTCCAATTTTAATCACTAAGAAATAAATGAGTAGAAAAACAGACATTAAATGTATGGACATTTCCTTGAACCCTACAGCACAACACAATGCAATGTATGAAAGCATACAATTCCTGTTACCCATGCAACATTTTTACATTAAAACAGGATTTAAACAGTAAAACAAAATAAATGAGCTGTTTAGCAGCCTAATTCTGGTGTGCCAATGTAGCTTTAAATACCCAAAACTAATCACTCATGCATGAAGGTGTGCAAGGAGCATAGCTATGAACAAAATGTCCTTTCTACCTTCATTTATACATATCTTATTATTAGCACATTATTATAAATTTACATTCTGGAATTGGATAAACTCCAGACGTTTCAGTGTAGATTTAAGCTCAAAACCATGTGAGCTGGATGGCAAGACTTGTGCACAAAAAATAATGATAAGCAACAGCTCATTAGGTTTTGGTGTTGTGGGAGCAGGCCTTTATGCTAGCATTAAATACTTCCTGCTTTGCTGGATTTGTGTTAGAAAGTGCCCATTAATTAATAGATTTTAGGAATATATAGCATAATCTTTAACTGTATATCCTAGATGAGGATATTTTTGTCTATTTAAATCACAGGTGTTATTACCAGAAGTTCTTGTAGCCTATGTAGAGTTGGCTAGCCTATGTAGAGTTAGCCTGTTGGGTTGGTATGATTGTGTTAATTGTGTCAAATCCAGAATTGACCCATTAGCTTCTGATTATTTGGAAAATACACACAGGCACCACAAGTTTAGCTGACAACTTTTTGCTTATGGTCAAATAAATATGAACTTGTTCAATGTTAATATGCGAGGATGTCACTCTCACCGTGACCGCTGGGAGGCGCTCTCTGTATCTCTATAATGACCACAGGCAGATCACTGACATCCAGCGGTGACAGAAGAACACAGCAACAGCCAACAGTCAGCTCGATGAAAGGCCAATCAATAGGTGAAAAAGAAAGCCCCCTAATACCCTCCTGGGCAAGTTTATCTAATTAAGATGCATATGAAACACGAACCAGAGTAAATGGCCCACGGTAAAAAAAAATTCCATTTGGGCTTTGAGTAGTCTAATTAAAAAAAAAAAAGATTTGCATTTCCTGAAGGAAATACCAGCGATTGCAAATCAGTGCCACTTCAGCACACATAAACAACAGCGATGTTTTGCAGCGTTGAGCTATGAATAAGTAGGCTATATTCAAGGTAGACTAATCATAATTCAGTATGCAAAACAATGCAAAAAAAAAAAAATAAGTATGCAAAAAGTGTAATGATGTCTGTCGGTTACTACATACTGAGTGCTTAATATTCTTTGTTAGCCAATGGGAGATGTACAAAATGTAAAAATTAATTAGAGAGGTAAAGAAGGATAGCCTATTTTTCCGGCTGTTTTTTTTTTTTTTTTTGATCCCTCAACCTACTTTAAAGAAGAAAATGAATTTCAGTTGTGTATTTTGTTTTATACTGACTCCTACTTTTCAGTCATAATATTGTCAAGTAATTGCATTTTTTTTTTTTTAAATAATAACTTGGTAATACGATTTTAAAAAAAAAATCTAACTTCTGGTTTTTAATATAGGCGTAAATAGGCTACATATACATAGAAAGATTTTTAACAAATTTTATTACAACCAAAGATAAATTTTACCTAACGGTTGGAATAATTTGAATGAATGAATGTATAATAACACATGCAGATGAGTAACAACACAAAGCTGTGGCTTTGTAAACCTTGTTGGTTATTTTTATTGACGCCTATTAAACTGATTACGTAGACCATGAATCCATTTCGCTTCCCTCTCCCACACACACACACAATAGCATAATGCATTCCAACTGCACATCCATACACACAGATGTTTACATTCAAAGCAGATATACAAGGAACAATGTGGTGCACTCACAGAGCACTCATCCATATAACCACACGACTCTGAACACACTGTGCACACACGTCCAGATGCACGATCATGATCCATTCACTCTCAGCGAATGAGATGTCAACATATATTCACTGATATAGTTCAAATTCTGTTGAGGGGTGGGAAACACATTAAACGCATACATAACCACAGATAGAAAAGCAAATGAAGCCTGGCCGGTTTTAACATGAAAAAATCAATATTGCATTGGCAAAGCTGTTCCTAGGTCATTTCGTCCTGTTGTTATTCCTAAAAATACATATACTGATGTTAACCAACTGATAGCCAGCTTAGACAATTACCTGTGGCATATACTTGTGCCATTACCTGATGCAAAAATATAATAGGCCTATGCTATTCTTTTTTTGCAGCATAAATGGACAGTGCTTTCCGTAGATTTGGACTGGTCGGTTTTTAATGATCAAGGGTTGCTTCCCCAAAACTGGATACCTTGCTTAGACTATATAAATATGATAAGATATGATGGTACATCGGTCACATGATATGCCTTTAGTGCCAACCGATTTCCATACAATAAATAAATAAAAAATGGAAAAGAACTGACACGCAGACAACTTAAAATTCATAAAGACACACAAAACTGGATCACATTGACAGAATTCATGACAACTGTTGAGCAGACAAGCCATTTGTACAGAGAGTGTCCCTCTTTCAGATATATTACGCTGGATCAGTTGCATAACAGCTGCACGGAAGCCCAGTGACAAAGCAGTGCTGTACAAAGAGATCAATTTCATATTTTATACTGTATCATAATCATAATTAGAGACACATTGATGTGAATGTACATATTTCGTGATGGTGCGAGCAAGGTCCGTGGCCTAGACAATGGCTTATTTTGCTTCAAATACCATTCAATTTTCAATTTCCTCTTTAGGTGGCAAGGTACAGCACATTTTCCTCATCAGATAATGTCCAGAGGAAGTCTTTCTTTCGCTCTCATTGCAGTAATACTGGCGTACAAGCAAGGGAGAGCTCTTTTCTGCAATACTCCTTTCTTCTTAAAGGTGAAGTGTGTGATTTTTGGGGGGATTTTGAAATATTTTCTTCTATTCCAGCGTTATTCTTAAAAACTAAAGGGGGGTTTTTGCTGCGATGCCATAGTAGAACCATTTTTGGCTCACCAAAGAGCCTTTCAGTAAACGGTTCTTAAAAGAACCATTTTTCTTAGTGTGACATTTTAATAATCGAAAGAACCGTTTGTGGAATGGAATGATTCCATGGATGTTAAAAGTTCTTCTTGAAAACATAAATGCTAAAAAAAAATAAGAACCTTTATTTTTAAGAGTGCATGTAGGGAAAATTTGAATTAAAAGCAACTTCGGTTCAACCAATGGTGTGAGTTTGGGGCGTGGCTAACTGTTTGATTGGCAGGTGAGGGGGAGGGTTCAGGAAATCTTGTCATTATTTTTGCATTTCCGTTCAGTGATGCTAGTGACAGAAAATTTACACATCTTTAATTTCATTTTTAAAACCAACAAAGCACGCATGTTTGCTTGTCTAAAAGAAAAGTGAACTTTGCCATAGATTATGTTGCAATTCCCCCAAAATATGTATTTTTAATACCTCAGACATTCAATTCTTTCTTACACATACATATGTGCACCTAATGGCCATTTTTTAATCCCCAGGAGTAATATACAAATAAATTATTTTCAATAAACCAAAATTCACAAATAAAATAGTCAACGACATTCACTTGGTTGGCTTCAACCAAAAGTCTTGCAGCAACAGAGAATCTGGATGAACATCCTTTCACATTTTGGATTGATTCCCGTTCCCTTTGGCATCTAAGAGGGAAACTCTACATTGTTGGAGACAACAGTCACGGGAATCCTCCGCTAGTCAGATGCTCTGGTATGTTTGAGCTGCCAAAAGGGTGAACCAAGGCCAGATTTAGATGTGTAAACGAACGCAGAAATGTTTTACAATCACGATCAGGCATTAGGGGCTGAAGCTCGACGTTATTTAGCATGCAGCATTTCTATGGAGAGTGAAAATGAAGTTGTCTATAGATAATGACGCAGGGCTGGTGAGCAACGGTAGTTACTTACGGTCATAAAATCATCATGAGTCTGTCCGCTCAAGGAGGTAATCATGTTACCCGATTTTTGTAGCCATGCATACTTTGTACGCATAGGTTACACATGCGCCTTGAATTTGTTTTGCATTAATCAGTTGTTCCACAAGGTGGCAACACTGTCCCGGGCCATTGTTTCACAGTAGAGAGTGAAACTAAAAATGCACATTAAACATGCAAAGCTGCTGCATTTACTTTAAACTGTGCCACTCTGAGACACTGAAAACACCTGATCATGAGCTGCTCGCGTGTAAATGAACACAGTGCTGTGTTTCACTCTAAAGTAAACATGCACAACGGACTACGCACTTATTTAAAATACACACTGTGGTGCGCGTTAACTCACTGTCAGAGAGAAGAGAGAGTAAGAAAGTGCAACTGGTACTGATGTATCAATACTGGAGGAGCATCTAAGAGGGAAACTCTACATTGTTGGAGACAACAGTCACGGGAATCCTCCGCTAGTCAGATGCTCTGGTATGTTTGAGCTGCCAAAAGGGTGAACCAAGGCCAGATTTAGATGTGTAAACGAACGCAGAAATGTTTTACAATCACGATCAGGCATTAGGGGCTGAAGCTCGACGTTATTTAGCATGCAGCATTTCTATGGAGAGTGAAAATGAAGTTGTCTATAGATAATGACGCAGGGCTGGTGAGCAACGGTAGTTACTTACGGTCATAAAATCATCATGAGTCTGTCCGCTCAAGGAGGTAATCATGTTTTAAAAGATTCAGCATGTGCAGCTTTGTTAAACTGAATCTTTTGTAGCTTATTGATTTTTATTGCATATGACTGAGCAGACTCTTGGTGCTGATAGCTTTTGGATCTGGATCTCTACATATTTTCTCGGAGGATAAAAATTCGGACTAAATTGGAATTAACGTCTCTGTTGCTATAATTACTCGATTGCTGAAACCGATACCAGGCCTGTAAGGAACAGATGGTGTGCTACCCCCAACCGAAACCTTTCCTTTCACGAATGTCATTATAAACTCAAGTTCTGCACATTACATCCAAATCACATGAGAGAAAAGACGGCATAAATCAAAGCATTGTCCAGGATCATAAATTAAATATGTTTCAGAAGAAAGTTTGGAGAAGCTCCTCGGATCCCAGAAGTTTATCTGACTGTTCAATGGAGACGGCTCTCGCTTCGGTTGCATCCCATGTTCTATTTGGTTTCATTAGACTTTCAAAAAGCTCCTTTAAAAACACATTTTACCATCGTGCTGTTCTGAGGTGAGAAGGGGAGAAGGAATCGTTTGAGTAGTTTAGTCTCATATCATGGCTCATTTCTTGACGGATTGCTGATTATTCACAACACTTCTCGCTCAGGGCTGTGATTGTGTTCCACTGGAGGAAAGTAGGCGGGTTCTTTCTCTTCCCGACCCCCTGCGCTGGAGTAAAACCCCGCCCTCTCCACACTCCACCCACTCGCAGCGGTCGGTTCCGCCCTCTGAGCGCCGAGAATTCTGTCTGGTTGGTGTTCTAGGAGGGCGACTGTTCTTCTCATCTAGCGTAGAGCAAAAAAAGGCTATAGGAGAGTGGAAGCATGCTGGAATAATTCATGACATGCGTCCGTTCTTACCTGAAAAAGTTTGCGCCATGGGCTGATCGTGAGCACTGAGCAACTGGGCTTGAATCGTTTCAACAACTCGTCTAAACCTGCGACTTGGACCTAAAAAATCAAATTCACACACACACATACTCATATAACTTCAGTGATGTGTAGTGGACCTCTGAAATGAGGTATGTGATGAATGGAAATCATTTCCATGTTAAAGGTGACATATCATGAAAATATGACTTTTCCAGGTTTTAAAGTCCGCGTGAACCAGAAGTTGCTGCCGACTTTATTTCAGTGTAGTGACGTATTTCCAGCTGAAACGGAATATTGAATAGAGGGCATGGTTTTATTTTTGCGCTCCTCCTCTCTGTCTCTCACTCATAGCAACCTAACGGTTGGAGGGGTGTGTTTAAGGATATTCTGCCCAAGCCGTCAAACTGACATCATCAGAGAAGGAATGCCATTCCAGAGCAGAAGCAAATGTTCAGATTTTGATTAAAGATTACCAAGACAAAAAATTTTTTTCAGCGGATTAACGTGCACGGATTAATTGTTCACATCAAGACTAGCAATGTGCGCTAATAAAGCAAATAAAGTCAATTTTGATTTCATGCGGACTTTAAGTGCTATAATCAGGTCCCCGGTGCATCTACCAACTAAGGAAACTTGAAAAAGATTAACCCAGTAACTTTGTTTAGGTAAGCCTTTTTCTGCAAGCGTCTGAGAAAACGAGTGTGTCTGATTTAGCTCCCTTGGTGACGTGGCAAAGGGATCTCATTATAATATTACCGCCCCTTAATCTGTAAGTTCACACCCACGGCGTCGTCATTGTGTTTTCGCAAGCGACAACGGTGTACCAGCTCTAATGCCATGGCCAAAGTTTGAGCAAAACATGCTAACTGTTCTGTTATTGGCTGCACAGGCGAGCACAGAACGCTATTTAGATCTAAAATAGACATGCGATTTATTTCCCAGCAGTTTACCTTCACAGACATAACCGAACATAACTGTTTTTAACGTAAACTTGTGTGTGAATGAGAACTTAGTTTAGTACTCACATGCTGTGACAGCCGCTTTCTGTCCGTGTGCTTCGGATGTGTGCTCTCAGAAAACCATATATCAAGTTTATATTAAGTTTAAACTCATATGGTTTAAACCGCATGATTTCAGCGCGATAAACATGATAATCAGAACCAAAACAGATGTTTTATAGCAAGTACGAGCTGTAATGGCGCAGCTCTATTCTGGAAAAGGGGGCGGGGAGCAGCAGCTCATTTGCATTTAAAGAGACAGGCACGAAAAACTGCGTGTTTCTGATTCTACTCAAAATAGGCATTTTCAAAATTATATAATAAATTATCTGTGGAGTATTTTGAGCTGAAACTTCACAGTCACATTCTGGGGACACCAGAGACTTATATTACATATTGTAAAAAGGGGCATAATATGTCTCCTTTAAAGGCTTATGGAACAATATTGTATCTGACACTTGCTATTTATTATTTATCATACTTTATATTTCAATCAAAGTCTTATGAACATTTAAATAAAAAATAAAATACTGCTCACTGAAAACACGTTGTTTGGTCAAATAAATGTTCTAGTTCCATTTATTTGAATAGAAATTATTTCCATTATAAAGTCTAATGTAACAACATTTCATCTTCACTTGCTATAATAAATGATATAATCGTTCTCTATGAAATCAAAGTTTCATGAATTTTTTTTTTCAAAATATTTTCTAGAAAAATTCATTAAAATAGAAAATGTAAGTTTAAAACTAGCAAGTGTAAATGTTCAGTTACATTTAATTGTAATGGAAACAATTTTCACCATTTTATTAGTGGCTATAACATTTATATAACAACTTATATAATCATACTTTTTATTAAAATCAAGGTGTCATTAACATTTTTAAATATTTTTAGAAAATATTTAAAGTACTGCAAAAAAAAAACTGCAAAAAATGCATTAAAATAGATCAAGTTTAAAAGTAACACATGTTGTTTATGCTAATTTAAATATTCTATTCCATTTAATGGAAATAATTTAAGGCTAATGCAACCACTGTATCTTAAACTTTCTATAATATTCATAATAGTTTATATAATGCTACTTTTTATTAAATTTCAAGTCTCATGAACATTTTAAAATATTTTTATATAATTGCATATTGCTTCAAAATTCTGCTACATTATGCACAATAATAATGCATTCAAAATGACATGCATTCAAATAGACCATGCAAGTAATAAGTATACATTGTGAAAGCTTTCATTTTTTAAAGGGGTCATATGATGCTTTTTTAAAGATCATTATTTGGTGTATTTGGTGTAACAGAATATGTTGACATGCTTTAATATTCAAAAAACACATTATTTTTCAAATACTGTACATTATTGTAGCTCCTCTATGCCCCGCCTCTCTCAAACGCTTCGTTTTCTACAAAGCCCCCTCCTTAATGAGCCGTTTTAGGGGGGCGTGGCAGAGTCTTAACTTTGATAAAAAATATCTCTTTGGTTTTGAGACTTTAGTCTTTGCAACTTCAGGGATCTTATCTATGCACAATCAGCTTGTAACACTCCAAAGAGAAAGGAAAACTTGAAATCGCATCATATGACCCCTTTAATTCTCTAGGGAGGCAAAAGAGATGATGCCTCCTGATGAAACTTTATTCACTGTGTCACTGTTGGACAATGTAAAATTGAGTGAACAATATTTCATTTCATGTTTTGTTTTGTTTCTGTACCATAAATTAAACGCTCTGATACACTTTAATGGAAGTGGACAAACACATCATTATCAAACAGATAGCAATTCTTCTCACCCGATATGAGGCTAAAAGTTACACTGTAGATCCCATAATCCTTCTGTCCGTCCCTGTCTCTCTCCCGCTCTCGTTCTCTTTCCCCCTCAGAGAAGGAGATGTCTACCTGGAATTTGACGGGTTTCTGGAAGACAGACGGACCTCCAGAAGTCTTATACTCCGCTCGGAAACTCGTCTGAGAGATTACGCTGTGACTGAGGGAGGGAATCTGAAGACAACAGAAAACATTGATACATTCAAAAGTCTGGGATTCATAGGATCCCTCTCTCTTTATATAAGAAATGAATAGATTTATTCAGCAAGGATGCATAAAATTGATCAAAACTGACAGTTAAAAGCATTCATAATGTTGCAAAAGATTTCAAATAAATGCTGTTCTTTTGAACTTTCCATTCATCAAAGAATCTTGGGAAGAAAAAAAAAAATGAAGCAGCACAGCACTTTTAAACATGAATAACAATAAGAAATGTTTCCTGAGGAGTAAATCAGCATATTAGAATGATTTCTGAAGGATCGTGTGACACTGAAGACTGGAAAAATGATGCTGAAAATGTAGCTTTGATCACTGGAATAAATGACATTTTATTATATATTAAACTAGAAAACAGTTATTTTTAATTGTAATAATATGAAACAATATTGCTGTATTTTGTGATCAAATAAATGTAGCATTGTTGAGGATAAGAGACTTTCATAATATTACAAAATCTCACTGACCCCAAACGTCTGAACGGTAGTGTATATGCGATCCATTTAGTTTATTAAAATGCCTAATCATGCACAGACCAGCTGACTCACAGAGAGGAAGGCATGGACGATATCCGCTTTAATGGAACTAAGAGGTTTGTCTCTGATGACCACAAAAATCTGCTCTTCTTTCTCCAGACTGATGAAATTCCCAAACCAGGACCTTTTAGCCAGCCTGTCGGACCACAAACACAGACAGACAGACACTTGGATAATCTGTAAGACTCATCGCAGTGATGCAGCACACTGAAGAATTAAAAGCTGGAGATCATTATCGTTAATATATTTCCCTGAATAGCACATGCAAGTCGCCATGACGTCTATGAGCATTGTCATCTGGCACATTTAATTTTTGGGATCTGCAGGTTGGCATTTCAACATTCCCTGTTGGATGTTTGATACCGAAGGGCACTGTTTGCAACATTTATTATTTAGAATGTATGTGAATCGAATTGAGATGTTTCTTTTTCATATGCAAACTGGGTTTAACTGAAAAGCACAGTAGCAAAAACGGTCAGAGATGAAAGGGTAAATTATTACTGTTTCTGGAGAAAAACACTTTTCCTCAGGAAATAAATTAATGAAACATAAAAATGTACAACATACAGTGAGTCCTTTCAAATAGAATGCAATGCTTTCCAAATGACTTTTCCAGATTATTTGACAGAGCTCTTGGCAATATACATGTGCTTATTGGGTCGGCAAGTGTTTCTTACTCTGGGCTTGATTCTGGTGTTAAACTGGACATGTCCTCTGAGGTTGGCACTGTTTGGAAGGTAAGAGTAAGAATGAAACATAGATCGAATACAACCTGACATTGATTAAATTCAATTATTTGACAATTATTTTATATTTCAGAGGTTTTCAAACTGAGATCCAGGGACCCCCAAAGGGCTGCAAGCAGTGTTATTTTAGTATCATAAATTATTATAGTTTTTTTTAAATAGGTTATTTTGAATTACATTATATTTTTATTATTTTTTAATTTTTACTTAATGTTTTAGTAATTCTTTTGTGTTTTTGTAATATTTTTATTAAATATGTCTATATATTTATTAATTTTTATTTATTAGTTTTAGTTATTTACTTCAACTTAAACTAGAAATGTTATATTGGCAACTAACTGAAATAAAATAGAAACTAATATATAAAATATATGAATATTATATAAAACATTATATAAAATCAATTTTTTCATATTTTATTTTTATTTCAGTTAACATTTATTATATTTCAAGCAACTATTTTTTTTCATGGTTTTGTTTTAGTTTTAGTTTATGTTAATGATAATAACCCTGGCTGCAAAGTGACCTGCAGAAAAGGTCATAGAAATGAAATACATTTGTAATCAATCAATCAATCAATAGACTTTGATTATTATGTTTCATTCTGGATTCCAGTGTCATAAATAATGGGATTAATCATGCAATCAATTTTTTTATTCTATTGACAGCCACAGTTTGATGTTTTTCTTCAAGTGAGCACATCTAAAAGCACTCTAATAATAGAATTAGTACTCTTATAGCAGAACAATGACACAGTGTCAGCTTAATAGAAGGGGAAAAAAATATAATAAAATATAATATAATAACATTCTTATTTATCACATCAAAAAAGGTTCTTTAGGGCTCCATGGCATCAAAAAGTTTGAAAACTTCTTCTCTAATTGATGAAATACTTAAAAAGGAAAGACATAGGCACCCACCCTGCATCTTGCGGCGGTGGAACCGCGGCGACCCCAACAGGTTGTTCTTTAGTGAGTTGAGGCGTGTCCTCCAGTGGGCAGAGCTACTGGCCACCATGCCGCCGCCTCCCCCTGGACTAGAGGGTGGGGTCAAGGAGAGTGAGCCCACGCCCACACTTCCTCCCTCTGCTCGGGAGGAAGAAGAGGAAGAGGAGGAGGAGGGTGGGGTAGCGGTGGGGGGGTGGGGACTTCAGTTTTTACACGTACATGAGGGTTCGTGTACAGTGCGCATGACGCACATTTTTTCACCAGAAGAGTGCACGCGTACTGTATGCGCACCACCCGATTTTTGTAGCCATGCATACTTTGTACGCATAGGTTACACGTGCGCCTTGAATTTGTTTTGCATTAATCAGTTGTTCCACAAGGTGGCAACACTGTCCCGGGCCATTGTTTCACAGTAGAGAGTGAAACTAAAAATGCACATTAAACATGCAAAGCTGCTGCATTTACTTTAAACTGTGCCACTCTGAGACACTGAAAACACCTGATCATGAGCTGCTCGCGTGTAAATGAACACAGTGCTGTGTTTCACTCTAAAGTAAACATGCACAACGGACTACGCACTTATTTAAAATACACACTGTGGTGCGCGTTAACTCACTGTCAGAGAGAAGAGAGAGTAAGAAAGTGCAACTGGTACTGATGTATCAATACTGGAGGAAAATTAGTATTCAAGTATTCTGTTTCAATAAAAAAAAAATCGATATTTTTGACAACACTGCTGCCGAGAGACTAATTTTTGGATGAACTATCTCTTTAGTAGAGAAAAAGTTTGGCAGACAGGTACTTACCCTGGGACTACTTAGAGGACTAGATGAGAGGCCCGTTGATGCTCCGCTTACAGATTGAGATCTATACAGGAGTGTGGAAGACAAGAATCAGTAGTGCTAAATTCCAAAGTTCCATATATGCATGAAAATGTGAATGCTACTGCATGCGTACCTTTGGCTGTACGTGGAGGTGTCCAGCGCTCTGCGTGGGGGTGTGGGAGAGCCCTGCTCCGTCACACTCAGCACCTCCAGACTCTTCCTCTCTGGCCGGCAGCGGCCGTGACGCGTCAACATGGGTGAGTCTACACGCTTTCGTGGACGGTCTACTGTATATAGAAATACAAAACACAGAGTTTACAGAGCGGTGTGCCTGTAGCTCAAAACAGTAGAGTATAGCACTAGCAACAGCAAGGTCATGCGTTCAGTTACCAGGGAATGCACAAAATCTATACACTCTTAAAAATAAAGGTTCCAAAAGGCGGGTTTTGCAGCGAATGCCATAGAAGAACCATTTTCGGTTTCCCAAAGAACCTTTCAGTAAACAGTTTTTTTTTTAAATTTGAAGAAACTTTTTCCACTATAAAGAACCTTTTGTGGAATGCAAAGATTCCATGAATGTTAAAGGTTGTTCATGGAATCAGATGCTAAAAAAGAACCTTTATTTTTAAGAGTGTACAATGAATGAAATGCACTGTATTTTCCAGAAAAAGAAAAATAGTCCCCAGCAAGCTCCCTGTGCAAGCAGGTGGTCACGTTGGTTATGTTGACAGAAGTTAGCCTATTTTCAGGCGATGTGTAATATCATTGCGCCTGCTGCACCCATGGTACAGCAGCAAAGTTCCTTGACAGCATGCTCATGTTACTTCAAAACAATGACTTGAGTATGATGCAATAAAAATAATGTGTTTGAGTCAGAGCTGCTGTCTGGGAGGCTTACCTCAACTCCTCTATAACTGTAATTTCCAAAATTATTAACACCAAAATAGCTACTTAAAACCTAGGCAGCTTTTAGTTTTAGAACCAATGAAAAGTTCACTTCATATGCCATGGCAGAGATACAGTTGTCAAAACAAGAATAGCAATGCAATGCAACAAGAAGTATTATAAATAGGAAATAACAGAACAGGTTGGAGATGTTGTATGTACTGTTGCAACATATGTTTAAGTGTAATGATTTATTTATGACAACACTATACATTTGATGTTTATCCAAAGCAACTTGCATTCCATTGAAGGTAAACAAGTTTGTGCATTTACTGTGGGAACTATAGTGAGACACTCAAGAAAAAAAAACAACAACAACACTGACAACTGAATATTGCTCTTTGATAATTATAATTAACAAATAATGCTGGATCAATACCAGCCTTTGCAGTGGCTTTTTGTTTCTTGAAGGCCACTGAGGAGGTGAACGTCCTCCGGTAGGAAGCTGTCATGATAAAGTGAAGTTAGCTCATTTGAGGACTTGAAGTGAAGAAAAGATACCCAGGGGGAGACCTTTTCTCTAAGAGTCAAGTTTTAAATAGGAAAAATATAGAAACTCTTTGGTCATTTTTGAGCGAGATGCTAACGGACTAATCAGATTCAATGATCTATGCTAAGCTACAGCTAAAAGTGCTACCGCCAGACCCGGAGATCGGCTGAATGGATTCGAAAACGGTAAAACTCAACTGTTTAACTCTAGGGGAGTTGGAAAATGAGTCTATTTTCAAAAATAGTGGAGTGTTCCTTTAAAGGGATAGGCCACCCAAAAAATGAAAAATCATTTACTCACCCTCATGTTATTTCAAACTTGTATGATTGACTTTTCTGTGCAGAACACAAAATAAGATATTTTGAAAAATGTTACCAAAACGTTTCAGTTCCCACTGACTTTTTGTCCATATAATGAAAGTCAATAGGAACAGAAACTGTTTGGTTACCAACATTCTCCAAAATATCTTCTTTAATGGTCCAGAAACAAAAGAAATGCATTCAAGATTGAAATGACAGAGGGTGAGTAAATGACAGCATTTTTATTTTTGGGTGCTCTATCACTTTAACATTTCACACCTGACCTGCATTTTGCTTTGGATAAAAGTGTCTGGCAAATGTATAAATGTAATACACATGGTTTAACATGAGTGAGAAACTTCAAATTCTTCCTCTTCTAATTTGTATAAACTGTGCTTTATTTAACTGTGTTCATGAAAAAGACACATACCAATGTCATTTCTGGGAGGAAGATCCTCATCCTCATAGCTAGGATAGCGCTCTTTGCGGTCCAACAGGAGATAATAGATCATCTTTTCCTGGTTATCTCTGAGGAAAAAAGCGAGAGATAGAAGAGAGAAAAACAATGTTAACCCTATGTATGCCAATTTTTAAGGCCTCTAAATTATCAACATGAGCAAAACCTTGGTGAAAAACCTGTTGTACACAATTTACTACATGCCTTCTGTAATCTGATTGATAAATCATACTTTTTTAAAGCAAGTAAAAGGGGTTTTAGTACAATTGTAAAAATGCAATGTATGTAAAAACTTTTTTTTTTAGTTTTTAGAAGGTTCAATACACTGTTCCATTTTAAAAAACAAAAACAAACAATCAAATCGGACTATTATATCGTACGTCAGGCTTGACAGGGTTAAAGATTAACTAGATTTTTATAAAACAAAAACTGCTGATGTTACACTCACTCTTCACACTGCAGATCTTGGGCCAGTTTAACCCGATCCCTGAAACAGCCCAGAGAATACATGCTGTCCAGCACATCTGGGTCCAGCTCTGTCAGAGACATGATCCGTCCCATGCACACGCGCCTCGGAGGCGGCTGCTCCGGACACGGCTCATTGCGTCCAGCTCTTCATCACACACAAACAAACGCACATACCAATGTGAGCTGCTTGCACAAATCATCTGCAATTTGGGCTGCTATTAAAGACGCGAGATGAAATCATTTCATATCGTTTCAATACAAACAGAGATTTCTTCATGAAATTCATCCATAAATACACATAATACACTTTCACTGAATCTCTGTAGATTGATTACAGTGATAGAGAGAATATAAATACCGGTAATCAATACTTACTGATACCAGGCATGTTTCTGGATAGCCTCTAGCTGCAGAAGGACAAGAGATGGTGTATTTAATAGAGTCTGTTCACAGGCAGATGGCGAATCAACTGCTGCACAAAATGATTCACTGTTATAAAGGTTTTCAAAACAAGTACACTGCTGATCAAAATGGTGTAAATGCAATAAGAACTCAGCCCAAACATGCATACAGACACCTTTTATTAAATGTAATCTACAAATCATGAAATTCCCTTTAATGACATGATGTCCCTTACCAAAAAGTAGTATACTTCAAGTTTATTTTAGTAAGTATACTTAAGTAAAGTTCAAGTATATTTTTAAGTATACTTTATGTAGTAAGTATACAAATATCAGTGTACTAGTAGTATACTTGTAAGTGTACTATTTCAATACTCCTTGGGACTAAATTGGCCCACTTTCTAATATATAAAAGTATACTTTTAAGTATAACAGTAGTAAACTTTGAGTACACAACTAGTTTAAATCAAAATGTTTAGTTTGTACTGCAACTACACTAAAGTGAACTTATAGGTATACTGATAGTTTACTAATTAAATACTTGTAGTAGCATTTTTAGTACACTTTGAAGTATAGTCTAAGTAAACTACTAGTTTAGTAGTTCTATACTGCAAGTATACTCGTAAGTTTTCTTTAAGTGAACTTTACATCATACTTTAAGTATACTACTATGTCCCTATTTAGGTATTAATTTGTATATATTTTGTTACATGAATATCTGAACATACAAAACATCAAAAGAACAGGGTATCTGCTTGTAAACAAAAACATTTTATTCTATACTAATAGCACACTTGAATAAACTTCTTTTTCGTAAGGGGTAACAAAGCTTAGTTTGGTGGTATTACGTGACTTGGCCAGTTTAATACCCACTTCAAACCACTGAATCGAAATAAATGATTGCTGTTCTTTTGAACTTTCTTTTCAAAATCCTGAACAAAAATCATCACGGTTTACACAAAAATTTTAAGCAGCAACTCTTTTCAACATTGATAATAATCAGAAATGTTTCTTATGCAGCAAATCAGCATATTAGAATGATTTCTGAAGGATCATGTGACACTGTGACATGTGATGCTGAGAATTCAGCTTTGCGTCACAAGAATAAATTAGATTTTAAAACATATTTAAATGCTGTGGAAGTTTGTTTCCACCGCTGGATAAAAAATAAAAAAGTTCACAATTCAGACTCAAAATATCTCAAAGTTGCAAGATATAAACTCAGAATTATGAGATATAAATGCAGAAATGTGAGATATAGACTCGCAATTCTGAGAAGAAAAGTTTGAATTGTGGAATAAAAACTCACAACTGCGAGAAAACAGTCAGATTTGTGAGATAAAATGTCACAGTTACCTTTTTTATGTTTTATTTTGTGTCAAAAACAAACAAACAAACAAAAAAGAATTATGAGATTTAAATGCAGAATTCATTTGTAAACTCAATATGTAAACTCAAAGTTCTGAGAAATAAACTTAAATTGCGAGATAATCTTGGTAATCTTGAAATCGCGAGAAAGAAATCTGAACTGTGAGATAAAAATTAACTTTTTAACTTTTTTTATTCCATGGTAGAAACTGGCTTCCTCAGAAAACAGTTCGTTTAAATTGTAATAATATTTCACAATATTGCTGTTTTTTCTGTATTTCGATCAACTATATGCAGCCTTGGTGGACATAAGAGACTATATTCAAAAATATAAAAAAATGTACCAACCCTAAACCTTTGTAGTAATAAACATAGACCTAAATCCATAAAACACATATTAAGTCAATTAAACTTTGACATGTTTATAGCTAACTAACCACCACAGTAATGAGGGCCTGAAGGCAAGAAGCCATATGTACAAATTATCCATCTAGGATCATCCATTTGCAACATTTTGCTTTGCATTTGCAACAAGCGTTTGCTTCTGCATTTCTGTACTTGTGTAGAGTATGTTTCTCACCACATCCAAGCAAACCAACGAGAAAGCTTAATCACAGTACTCCCTCACCGTGAGTCTTTGTTCAGGGTTGACCTCGATCATGCCCCGCAGCAGAGCCTGGCAGTCGGGTGGGATGAAATGGGGCATGTGGAACACTCCACTCTTCACCTTCTCTAGCAGCTGCCGCAGGTTATCATGGTCGAAGGGCAGCGCGCCCTGAAGACAGCGGACAGAAAGCCCCAGATACAAAGACGCAGATGGTAGTGATATGCAAGGAGCGTTTCAGTTATTTGCTTAACAGCCTGTGAGCTAAAAATGAGTAGTAAGTGATAAGTGGGGGAATGTAAAATGCTCTCCGACAAGCTGAGAGAAACAGAGGGAGCTGAAGCGATTTCCTCACCACTAGCAGAGCGAAGAGAATGACTCCACAGCTCCATACATCAGCCCGTCGGCCGTCATATTTCTCACCCTGCAGAAGAAACCAAAGGTGGTAGTAAGGTCAATGGTTCACCTTCAGACAGAATGATGCTCTAAAACATACAGGTTACTTTTTAGATCTATACACCTACCCTGATAACCTCTGGACATGCATAATGAGGAGATCTGCAAATAGTTTGGGAAAACAGAATATGGATGGGTGTGAGAAAGTATAGCCTGTTTAAAATAACATCGCTGTTTCATTTACAAACAACTCTGTGGCATTTATTTAAATCTGGGTCAAATTTAGGCGAAAATGCAAAAGCACACCCCTGAGCTTAAGAGGTTAAATGAAACTGAAAATATAATTAAACAATAAGGAATAGGAAGCTATAGTAAGTTGTGAATAATTATGTTGGCTTGAAAAGCCAGTACTGATCTATTATTCAAGCTTCTTCTTCTTCTAAGACTAAATTGTTAAAAATGAATGTAGCCTTCGAGCTTTAACCTTCAAATTCGGCACATATCTTCAGGATGTTTCATCTCAATGTGCTAAAACATACTAGGAACAAGCTAAAAATGCTAGGACATGCTAAAACATGCTAGCAACATGTTAAAACGGGCTAGCTTCATGTTAAAAATGTTAGCAATCCCTAATACAGTGCTAAAACATTCTAGCTGTTAGGAGGGCATGCTAAAACTTGCTAGTTACGTGCTAAAACATGCTAGAAGCATGCACATGCTAAAACATGCTAGCTATGTGCTGAAACATGCTAGCAACAAGATAAGATGTGCTGGAAATTAGATGAAACATGGTAGCAATGTAAACATGCAAACATGCTAGCAATATCATGCTAGCTTCGTGCAAAAATGTTAACAGCACCTAACAAAATGTTAAAACTAACAAGGTGATAAAACATGCTAGAACATGTTATATGCTAGCAACTAGGGTTGCAAAGGGGTGGAAAATTTCCGGAAACTTTCCAAAAATCCCTGGAATATTCAAAAAAAAAATCCTGGAAAGTTTCCAAAATTTCTGGAATATTTCCTAAATTTACTGGAAATTTTCCACCTTTTTGCAACCCTACTAGTAACATGATAAAACCTGCTAGCTAATTGCTAAAACATGCTAGCAGAATGTTAAAATATGCTAGGAAATGCTACATGCTAGTTACATATTAAAACATGCTAGCAACAAGCTAAAATGTGCTAGCAATGTGATGAAACATCAAAGCAAATAGTAATTTATGAAAAGCTAGCAACATGTTAAAACTGGATGGCTTCAGGTTAAAAATGTTAGCAAAGCCCAATACAATGTGTAAATATGCTAGCAGTGCTAAAACATGTTGTGACATGCTAAAACATGCTAGCTAAGTGCTAAAACATGCTAGGACATTTAAACCTACTAGCTACGTACTAAAACATGCTAGCAACAATATAAAATGTATTAGTAATGGGATGAAACATGGTAGAAACATGTTAGCAACATAATAAATCATGCTAGCATCATGTTAAACAACACCTATAGGCCTAATGTTAAAACTAAGGTGATAAATCATGCTTGAACATGTCATAATGTCCTAGCAACACGCTAAAGCCTGCTAACTAAGTGCAAAATCATGCAAGCAGCATGCTAAAACACCCTAAGTGCTAAAACTTGCCACAATGTAAAATGTGCTAGCAAAGTTATGAAACATGGTAGCAATATATAAAAACATGCTAAAAAATCCTAGCAACATACTAAATCATGCTAGAAACAAAGTAAAACATGCTAGCTTCACGATTAATGTTAACAACATCTATGTTAAAACTAACAAGGTGACAAAACATGCTTAAACCATGCTAGTAACATTCTAGCGATGTGATAAAACATGTCAACAATGTGCTAAAATATGCTAGAAGCATTTTAAATTAAAACAATCTAGCAGTGCTAAAACATGTTAACAGTAAATAGTAAATACAGTAGAAAATTTGAAGGGGTCATGAACTGCCTTTGTTTTTTATTTTGTAGTGTTTTCGGAGGTCCACTTTTTGCATCAAATTTTAGAATAGGCTATTTTCTGTCCTGTTTTTTTAACTCGCCCTCATCAGAACGCTCTGTTTGAATAGGCATGGTGGATTGTAGACTTGGAAGTAAATGCCACTGCTATGACTGGCTAACAGTTGTGTATATCTTAAAGCCTTTGTCCTTCACAGATGGACGCTGCAGTGATTTAGGTTTAAAATGCATAAATACTCAGCACATGTCAAACCAAATCTGTTTAAAAGACAAAGCAATAATAATGATCACGTAATAAAAACAGTTACTCACACTTGTGTGTTGCGACATTATCCAATATTCGGCACAGCATCATCTTTTAGTTTCAATCTTTTGAAAATCCCATGTCAAATTGTGCCTTGTTTGTAAACGAATCCACGGTAAACTGAAGTGAACAAAGGACCGAGTTCTAAAAATAAAGTTCATCCACTCTTTCCTAATGTTGGGATCAGACGGAAGGCAATGCAAAGACTGTTTTTCCATAGCTTGGCACTGCACAGCGTCTTGTTGTCTTCTGAGCCATCTTTATCGCTTGGTTTCTGCGTAGACCTGCGTTCGCCTCTCATTATTTACACAACGTGCACGAATCGGTGGGCGGGGCTAAACAGGCAGCGATGTAGAAGCAGGCGTTGATCTTCTTACGTGGAGGCGGTGTTTAGCCACACTATTATGTCATAGAGTCGTACATTCCACAAGCTGTGGTTTTGGCAGACTGGCTTCAATATAAGCTGTAGCTTTAGACTAACAAGAAAGTTTTGAGTTCTGGAACTTACAGAATGTTTTTATAGCACAATGACCTCTTATATGTCAAAAGATCAATGGAATTTTTTTTTTTCTCAGTTCACGACCCCTTTAAAGCTTTTCAAGCTAAAATGTATTTATATTACTGAACAAATTCACTCATCAACTTCCATTTGTAAAAAAATGTTGTCTAGTGGTAGCTACGTATGACATTTTGCCATCTAATTAAATGACATTCATACATTCTTAAGTGTGCTTTAGTGTTCAAAACCTGTATATTTTGTACATTAACATAGCTGAAATCTGTATTGATCAGTCAGCATGCAGTATCAGAATTATCCATTTCATATTGCAATGCATGCAGCTTTAATTAAGTGCAATAAAGCAAGCAAAAAGCATTATAATACTCACACGCATACACAATACTCACCCACAGCTTGTCTCTAGCAGACTGTCTCCCACCTGTAGTGAGGCCATGCCAAAGTCTGCAATCCTGATATTGTTCCTCTCATCCAGCAGGAGGTTTTCTGGCTTCAAGTCTCTATGACTACAGGAGCACAAAGGACAACCGGCTCTGAACATGTCGTTCACCAGCAACCCTCCACAGAAAACATACTTTGGAAGATATATAGTGTCTATTTCACTTATCCTTGTCTTTGACAATGGCATACACCTGTATCATCCTGTACATATGAACATATGAGGGAATAAAAACTCCTTAATCATGTTGAAAACAAACCATTATCAATAACTGTGTCAGTAGGGTTAATAATCACTGCTAAAAGACCCCTAAAGAAATTTGATTTGATTTTTTTTTCCCAGTCCCAAATTATATGATGCAGTGTTTTTTCAGTATTGTTTACATTCTGTTATTGCTTTTGTTAAGATTTGAAATTATATGTTATTCTTATATTTTCAGTTTTCAATTTAATTTGAGCTATTTTGTATTAATTTAAGTTACAAAGATATTATTCATGGTTTTAGTTTTAGTTAACAATAATAACCCATGATGTTCAAACATATATATTTAATTGGTGAAATACTCAAGGCGCAACATAGTTTGTAACAAAGGAAATAAAAAATAAGGTTTTGGATCAAAATCATGTAAATATCAAAAGCTTGGGGAAAAGGCCATATGCAAATTTGTGTCACCATATTCAAAATCAATTGAACACCTATTCAAAATAACCACCAGCGAATGCTGTATTCTTCTGTTTTACGTTTGATTTTAGTACACTATAACTACAGTATGAGCTACAATGTGAGTGTAAGTATATTTTACAAAGAAATCTAATTTGTGATGCGCTCAGTGTGGAACCACTTTGCACATATTTTGAATTTAATCACTTTCAACCAAACTGAAAATCATAAAGCTTCTCAAAAAATGTGATGATTTCAGGGATTCTCATGATCTAAATCAGCTTGCATTTAGGAGTAAAAAAAAAAAAGAAATGTCCTTTCTCATTCTTATTTATATTATTCTATTTAGAATTGTGTGTGTGTGTGTGCGTGCACTGTAAAAAATGGCCGTGAATTTAACGGTAAAAGACTGTAAAAATGCTACAGTAAAAACCTGTTAAATGGTTAACGGTAAATTCCCCTACTGTACACGGTGAAAAACTGTATTGGACATTACATGTATTGGACATTAATTTAACGGTAGTATACCATTTTTGTAAGTGCAAAAGACCGTATAATTTACAGTGAATAACAGTAAATTGACATTCCCAGAATTCCCTGCGTTACATTTCAAATTTGATGTTTTTACAAAGGTACAAAACAGATTTCAGTACTTCAATAGGTTGGTATATTAACGTTATATCAGTTAATGAAATTACGGTATTTAACTGTAAATTTAAGTTAAAACCGTAAAACCTAAAACGTTGCTACCGTATTTTTTACAGTACAATTCCGGCAACCACATCTGCCAGTTTTTTTACCGTAAATTTTATCGGTAAGTGTGTGAGAGAGAGAGAGTATTTGTGTCTTACCATATGGAGTGACTATGACAGAAGTCCAGAGCAGATATGATTTGTCTGAAGAACTTTCGTGCCTCTTTAGGCGTCAGTCTGCCCTTCTTCACCAAATAGTCAAACAGCTCTCCTCCTGAAACATGCTCCAGTACCAAATATCTGCATGAATGGAGCCAGAGAAAGATTGGAAAAAATGCTTCAAGATAGGAACAAATGAAGAGCAGGAAGAACAATGTTGAGTGAAGCCTAGAACAAAGCATGTAAAAGTGTGGTAACTCACAGGTATTTGTTATTCTCATAAACATCATGGAGATTCAACACGTGTGGATGCTCAATCAGTTTTAATATAGCAATTTCTCTCTCCACCTGGTTGAATGAGAAAAAGGAAAGATTATATTTACCACTCTTTATATAGTATTATCTATTTATCATCTTTATAAATAGCATATTCAAAATAGCAAATTGTTTTGATAAACGTGCCATGATAACTGTTTTTGTTTATTTTTAAAACCATAAAAATACTTAAAAAGTAAAATAAAATCATAAAATGAATGTTAAATGAAATAAAATAAAATATTTAAAACATTTAATCAACACGTTTTTTTTTTTTCATTAAAAAATCTATTAGCTTGAAAAACAGAAAAAATAACTGAACCTGAAATAAAAAGGTATGAAAATTATATAGACAAAAACTAATAAAATGGCAAAGAATTAATTACTAAAACGTTTCCTAAATTGAAAATGGAAAATACACTGTAAATTTCAATTTGTTAACTTTACTTGAAAAAAAATTATCTTGCAAACTTATTGCCACAGAAAAATCTAGTTAAGGTCACTTATCATATTCAAGTTTTCATAAATTGGCTTCTGAGTAAACTTGAATGTATTGAGCAACCTTAACTAGATTTTTCTGAGGCGATAAGATTTTTTCAAGTAATGCTTTATGCTGAAAATAAAAATTCAAAATATTTATAAAAACTATAATAGTATCTCAGTGATATTCTGTAATTATGCAGTACTGTATCTGATGCATTACTGTAGCACGCTGACATAATACTTTTAACATGTAGAATATTATAATTTAATTTTAATGACTGTGTAAAACTTTACAAAAACCACAGCATTAAAAAAGAGTTAATTCTTTCTTTACCTTCATCAACACAGATTCTGAGAGTTTTTCTCTGTTGACTATTTTGAGGGCTACTTTTTGGCCAGTGATGCAGTGAATCCCGAGCTTCACCAGACCTATATTGACATGCACAAGACAGTTCATCAGTGACAACTGCTTTGAAAGGAGCAGAAAAATTACAGACAATCTAATAAGTAAACAACATCTCCTTACCTGTCTGGCCTTTCCCGAGAGTCTTCTCCAGTCGATACGGCCCCACATACTGAGCTGCCGGGGTCACTGACAGTTCCTTAGACATAGTGGCGGCCTGGCTCCTGCTAAACTTGCTACTGCATGCAATGTTATCACAGCGCACCGTTTTTGAGTTGAGTTTTTCTAAAATAGTCTCCCAAGGGTCTGCAACAACCCGGAAATATATCCATGCTGAGCTCGGGGTTCCCTAAAAACTGTCATTTCTTATTCTGGACTCTTTGTGTTTGTCATGTAGATGAGGGGAAAGATGCCGATGGCAATGCAAAGATACAGTCAGGTCCATAGAAGCAGCCTAATTCACAGCTCTGCCAATCAAAGTCACCCTTCTCAATCGATCAGACTTTTCGTTCCCAGTCATTACAGAAAGCCAGGTCCTGTTAGTAAGCTCCAGTTTCCAGATGTATCTAGCAGCTGGCCATCGCCTCGTGACAAAAACACCATTTAGAAACTCCTCCTGACTAGTGTTTGTAAAATATAAGTGAACACAAGCCTTCAGTACACTTGTGCTAGGCCTAACTCCCAGGGAAAGGAGACAGAATCTCACCATTTGCTGTCGTTTCACATTGAGCAAGACAAGCCAAACGAGCAGTGCGATCGCGGAAGGAGATCCAAGTCGCTCTGCAATTTTCTGTCACAACCATGATACATCAACCTCAACATAAAAACTGAAAATATTTAATAATAATAATAATTATTATTATTATTATTATGATTATTATATAAAAATATAAAATCAAACAATATCACAATTTTAATACTTCAACAAAGTTTTAGCATGAGTACTTGAGTTCAACAAGTTCACACAGCCTCAGATTTTTTATTACTTTTTATTATTTTATGTTAATAATAATAATTTTTATTTTCTTTTATGCTACTACTACTACTAATAATTATTATTTTGTGTAATTGTGCTTATATTTTGTCACAACCATATGTCAATACAATCATATAAATAGCAAATAATTTTAGATTTTTTTTTTTTTACATCATTGTGCTTATGTTTTGTCACAACCATGATATGTGAACCCCTTCACACAAATTGCAATTTTTTTCTAACCTTTCATGGGTCCTCGCTAGCAGTACTATAAAACTAACACGACTAGAGCATGATTAATATGTGATGAAAAGTATGAAAGTGGTTTTGTCAACACCATCAGTATTTCTTCAATAGATGGTGCTGACAGTCAGGTGCTGTGTCTACAGGCCTACTTTCAGGAAACCACAATGTGCAGTATGCAGACCACTGCAGTTAAAGGTCAATCAATCATTGCATGCAATTATTAAGGAACTATTTAGTCTCAGTTATTTAGTGATCACAGTTATGTAGGCTGCCTCTTAATTGTCATGGTTAAAATCTGTCGGCTTGTGTAGTAATGACAAAATAAAGAAACAATTATAGTAATTTATTCAAAATCAAATGAAATGCACTGTGTTTTTTACAGTGTGAAATCTGGAAAATAATAATAAAACTGGGTTCTTCTTTCTTCCACAGTTACAGATATCATGGACAACATGAGGGACACCAACAAGACTTCCCAGGATCAAAAGAAACATGTCCACTGCTTTCCAGCACTTGCACCCCTTTCACTGTCCTTAGAATGGTTTAGTCCAGTGAAATGTGAGGGAATGCAAGGACACTGGAGGACCCAGAAAGGATGGCCCTAAGTTAAAAATAGCAGAAGAAAATCAGACAAATTCAGAATCAACAAATCAATGCATTCATCCAGACAGAAGAGAAATGTACACACGATCACTTCACAGTACTACTGTAAGGAAACGCTTCAGAAACTGTGCTACATCAAACTGCAGATACATTTCAAAGAGAAGAAAAGTCACAATAAAATTAGGAATATATTGGGTATAATAACAGTATTCGATACTCACATGTAAATGCATGTCCCCTCACGAGGTTGTCGTGGCCCCCTTCACACAGGCCTCAAAAGATTCCAGCAGCTCCTTACAGCCCTCTGCACCCTTCCCCTGAACACTGGACACATATACAGTCTGTTCAGTGCTAACAGTGAAATAGTCTGCACCTATGAGAATATGATTCTGCTGTGCATTGATTTTTTTGGACAACTGATCTCATGTCAGGATCAAAGGGGACACATTCCTTGGAGTCAAAGGTCAAAGGGTGTTGTTACATCATCACATGAAAGAGTCTTCAGAGTTATGCTTTTTTTTAGGATATGGCTAGCTGATGTTATATACTTTGGGAAGTCTTGCAGTGTGAGATATTATAAGCAAACTAAAGCTATTTTAATACAAATATGTACAAATATAAAAAAAAGTCATTACAGAAAGCCAGGTCCTGTTAGTAAGCTCCAGTTTCCAGATGTATCTAGCAGCTGGCCATCGCCTCGTGACAAAAACACCATTTAGAAACTCCTCCTGACTAGTGTTTGTAAAATATAAGTGAACACAAGCCTTCAGTACACTTGTGCTAGGCCTAACTCCCAGGGAAAGGAGACAGAATCTCACCATTTGCTGTCGTTTCACATTGAGCAAGACAAGCCAAACGAGCAGTGCGATCGCGGAAGGAGATCCAAGTCGCTCTGCATCCGCGGATCTGGCAGCTCTGCTTCAGCTCTGCTGCTGATGTTGAGCTACGGACCGCAGCATCCTCATCCTTCTCCTTCTCCTTCTCGTCTGCGCAGTGTGTCCTCTCTCGCCGGTCACTTTTGGGGAAGGGGTTATGTGTTTTTGATGGTGACTGATACGTCGCGCGCTAATATTTTGCGTGTCTTGACGGTTTTTTTTGCGTTGTAAAGCGTTATGTTCTCCGCTCTGGTTCCTCGCATTAGCATCCGGGTCCCACACCCTCCTCCTCATCATCATCAATATATAAAAATATTATAGTTTTAGTTATAGTTAGTTATAGTTAAAGGAACATTTCACCCAAAAATGAAAACTTGTTGAAAATGTACTCACCCTTGGCTCAGGCCATCCAAAATAGATGAGTTTGTTTCCTTAATGGGAACAGATTTGGATAAATTTAGTTTTACATCACTTGCTCACCAATGGATCAATGCAGTGAATGGGTGCCGTCAGAATAAGAGAATGTCAGTTTAACCATCACTTCTGGCCAAAATATGAGTCCATAATCCATAATAACACTTCTTCCAGTGAAAAGTCCATTCCCTGTTGTCTTCTCACATCAAAATCCACCCACATATTTGTTTAGAACAGTTTTCACTTGTAAACGGTGCTCGATCTGTGCATATTTCTCTCCTGATTCAAACAAGACGACTTTTACACTGGAGAAAGCAATATTATGGATATAGAACTTGCATTTCAGACTGGAGTGGTGTGGATCACTTGTGGATTATTGTGATGTTTTTATCAGCTGTTTGGACTCTAGCTCTGCTGCTGATGTTGAGCTACGGACTGCAGCATCCTCATCCTTCTCCTTCTCCTTCTCGTCTGCGCAGTGTGTCCTCTCTCGCCGGTCACTTTTGGGGAAGGGGTTATGTGTTTTTGATGGTGACTGATACGTCGCGCGCTAATATTTTGCGTGTCTTGACGGTTTTTTTTGCGTTGTAAAGCGTTATGTTCTCCGCTCTGGTTCCTCGCATTAGCATTCGGGTCCCACACCCTCCTCCTCATCATCATCAACCATCCCTCCACTGCACCTCGCGCCACATATCTGCTCCTCGCGATACAGTCATGCTATCAGATCGTAGAATGATACTTAATATATTGGCACTGAATGATAAGCATCTTCAAGTACCAAATACGTAGCCTACTCCAAAAATTGTTTTTAATTAATTAATTTTTGGAATTTTATCTTTTCTATAAGCCTTCACATATTTTCGTCAACATTAAAAAATTAACAAAAAAATAAATAAAAAAATAAAATAAATAAATAAAACGATATCAAAATTTTAGGTTCAACAAAGTTTTAATACTTGACGAGTGCTTGAGTTCAACAAGGTCACACAGGCTCAGATTAGTTTTTATTATTTTATTTTTATTTATTATTTTTCATTTTTATTTAATTTTTTAATGATTTTTTATTGTTGTTTTATGTCATTGTGCTTATATTTTCTGTCACAACCGTGATACATCAACCTCAACATAAAAACTGATAATAATAATAATAATAATTAATGCCTAATTATAATTATACATCAAATTATATTACTGTGATAATAATTATTAATAATAATTATTATTATATCAAAAATATGAAATCAAACAACATCCAAATTTTAAGTTCAACAACGTTTTAATGCTTGACAAGTGCTTGAGTTCAACAAGGTCACACAGGCTCAGATTCGTTTTTATTATTTTATTTTTATTTATTATTTTTCATTTTTATTTAATTTTTTAATGATTTTTTATTGTTTATTGTTGTTTTATGTCATTGTGCTTATATTTTCTGTCACAACCATGATACACCAAAATAGATGAGTTTGTTTCCTTAATGGGAACAGATTTGGATAAATTTAGTTTTACATCACTTGCTCACCAATGGATCAATGCAGTGAATGGGTGCCGTCAGAATAAGAGAATGTCAGTTTAACCATCACTTCTGGCCAAAATATGAGTCCATAATCCATAATAACACTTCTTCCAGTGAAAAGTCCATTCCCTGTTGTCTTCTCACATCAAAATCCACCCACATATTTGTTTAGAACAGTTTTCACTTGTAAACGGTGCTCGATCTGTGCATATTTCTCTCCTGATTCAAACAAGACGACTTTTACACTGGAGAAAGCAATATTATGGATATAGAACTTGCATTTCAGACTGGAGTGGTGTGGATCACTTGTGGATTATTGTGATGTTTTTATCAGCTGTTTGGACTCTCATTCTGACGGCACCCATTCAGGATCCATTGGTGAACAAGTGATGTAATGCTAAATCTGTTCTGATAAAGAAACAAACTCATCTACATCTTGGATGGCCTTAGGGTGAGTACATTTTCAACAAATTTTTATTTTTGGGTGAAATATCCTTGAAAAAAAACAATTCTTGAAAAAAAAAAACGGACATGGTATGCAGATTTGCAGCTTTTCTTCACAGATCGCTAGTTTGAAGTCTCTCACTGGGTTTTTATTATTTTATTTTTATTTATTATTTTTCATTTTTATTTAATTTTTTAATGATTTTTTATTGTTGTTTTATGTCATTGTGCTTATATTTTCTGTCACAACCGTGATACATCAACCTCAACATAAAAACTGATAATAATAATAATAATAATTATAGCCTAATTATAATTATACATCAAATTATATTACTGTGATAATAATTATTAATAATAATTATTATTATATCAAAAATATGAAATCAAACAACATCCAAATTTTAAGTTCAACAACGTTTTAATGCTTGACAAGTGCTTGAGTTCAACAAGGTCACACAGGCTCAGATTCGTTTTTATTATTTTATTTTTATTTATTATTTTTCATTTTTATTTAATTTTTTAATGATTTTTTATTGTTTATTGTTGTTTTATGTCATTGTGCTTATATTTTCTGTCACAACCATGATACATTCCAGCACTTGCACCCCTTTCACTGTCCTTAGAATGGTTTAGTCCAGTGAAATGTGAGGGAATGCAAGGACACTGGAGGACCCAGAAAGGATGGCCCTAAGTTAAAAATAGCAGAAGAAAATCAGACAAATTCAGAATCAACAAATCAATGCATTCATCCAGACAGAAGAGAAATGTACACACGATCACTTCACAGTACTACTGTAAGGAAACGCTTCAGAAACTGTGCTACATCAAACTGCAGATACATTTCAAAGAGAAGAAAAGTCACAATAAAATTAGGAATATATTGGGTATAATAACAGTATTCGATACTCACATGTAAATGCATGTCCCCTCACGAGGTTGTCGTGGCCCCCTTCACACAGGCCTCAAAAGATTCCAGCAGCTCCTTACAGCCCTCTGCACCCTTCCCCTGAACACTGGACACATATACAGTCTGTTCAGTGCTAACAGTGAAATAGTCTGCACCTATGAGAATATGATTCTGCTGTGCATTGATTTTTTTGGACAACTGATCTCATGTCAGGATCAAAGGGGACACATTCCTTGGAGTCAAAGGTCAAAGGGTGTTGTTACATCATCACATGAAAGAGTCTTCAGAGTTATGCTTTTTTTTAGGATATGGCTAGCTGATGTTATATACTTTGGGAAGTCTTGCAGTGTGAGATATTATAAGCAAACTAAAGCTATTTTAATACAAATATGTACAAATATAAAAAAAAAATATATATATATAAAAATATTATAGTTTTAGTTATAGTTAGTTATAGTTAAAGGAACATTTCACCCAAAAATGAAAACTTGTTGAAAATGTACTCACCCTTGGCTCAGGCCATCCAAAATAGATGAGTTTGTTTCCTTAATGGGAACAGATTTGGATAAATTTAGTTTTACATCACTTGCTCACCAATGGATCAATGCAGTGAATGGGTGCCGTCAGAATAAGAGAATGTCAGTTTAACCATCACTTCTGGCCAAAATATGAGTCCATAATCCATAATAACACTTCTTCCAGTGAAAAGTCCATTCCCTGTTGTCTTCTCACATCAAAATCCACCCACATATTTGTTTAGAACAGTTTTCACTTGTAAACGGTGCTCGATCTGTGCATATTTCTCTCCTGATTCAAACAAGACGACTTTTACACTGGAGAAAGCAATATTATGGATATAGAACTTGCATTTCAGACTGGAGTGGTGTGGATCACTTGTGGATTATTGTGATGTTTTTATCAGCTGTTTGGACTCTCATTCTGACGGCACCCATTCAGGATCCATTGGTGAACAAGTGATGTAATGCTAAATCTGTTCTGATAAAGAAACAAACTCATCTACATCTTGGATGGCCTTAGGGTGAGTACATTTTCAACAAATTTTTATTTTTGGGTGAAATATCCTTGAAAAAAAACAATTCTTGAAAAAAAAAAACGGACATGGTATGCAGATTTGCAGCTTTTCTTCACAGATCGCTAGTTTGAAGTCTCTCACTGGGCTAAAATCTAATAAAAAAGATAATGCATAATTCTAAAACACCAGGTGCTTTCAAAGTCTAGACCAGATCTGCACATGACGGCGACTTCATAACCTTCATAAATAACGCAGACATTGCAATACAGGCGATGTAATGTGAGCTGTGAGCAAACCTCCACTCCCTCGCCATTCCATGTGTGAGCCTATTTGAAA
Organism: Sinocyclocheilus rhinocerous; assembly: GCF_001515625.1. Taxonomy (NCBI): domain Eukaryota; kingdom Metazoa; phylum Chordata; class Actinopteri; order Cypriniformes; family Cyprinidae; genus Sinocyclocheilus; species Sinocyclocheilus rhinocerous. The sequence continues at coordinate 136,895 of NW_015666203.1, forward strand.
CCAGGCTATATTTACATCACACATATACATTACTAAAGTTCATGCTAAATTTGGCATTTGGCATATTGCTCTGAATGTCGCATACAAATATGAGACATGTTTATAATTATATTTTGACTGGTATGCGTTCGTGCATATTCATACTGCAAAGACTCAAGCATTTGTTTCATTTTATTTTGTAATCTCAGATGTACTCTGAATTATTATTGAATGAATTTAATACATAATGCAATACTCTGTTTCTGACAAATGCTATGTTTTACGTGTAAGCACCCAACCTAGAAGTCATGCACCACAAATGATGACCTCAATTGACAATGCATGCATGCGAGTAAACCAGTTGAGAGATAATCATAAAGTAGATAGCTCTTCGCTTGTGAATGGTCCAACTTTTGCAACTCACCGTAAAGTTCACATTATTGTGTCACTGTGTGAGTGCATTGACCTCTGACCTTTTGACCTAGAAAGAGAGCACTCTGCTTTGTTAACAAATGAAGATAGAGTTTATTCATTTGTTCGTGAAAGCATCCAAAATGCTGGAAAAACGACAGAAACTATTGTAATATGTATCTCCAAAGCTCTGTTGACATCAAATGCAAGCACAAGGGGAACGTGTGTTACAGCAACATGCTTTAACTTAGTAACACGATGGCTAACGTGGGTCATTTTTCACCTGCATCATCAATTTCAAAACCTGCTACCCCCCAGCACCATGTGCTCAATACTGAATCCAACACACGTTTTAACTAGTCTTTCAAAAATGTTCATTCACAAACCACTACAGATAACCTATATACAGGGAGGTGTTATGATATTGGTGAATGAACAAGAACAAATGCTGAGCTATAAAGCATGCAACCGTTTTTTTTTATTATTAAAAAAGCACCAGACATTTAAAGTATTCAAAATTCAGTGTTGCGTTAATGTATATCCTTACTGAAATTTGACTCACCATTTGTCCAGCTCATCTTTGGGAGCCTTGCACTGAGCAGGAACTTCTTCAGGCATTTTTCTTTGCTTGTGTGACACAATGTCAGAGAGCAGAGAAGAGCCTTTAAGGAAGTACAGGGTGAACAACTAATATATATAGGATTACTTCCCAGGCTGTGCGGGAAGGAAGAGGAAGAGAGGGAGGAGAAACAGGCTGCAGAAAGTGTCAGAGAGGGCAGGAATCATATAGTAAAGGTGACTTTGACAAAATTAGAATGGAATGGAATGTTCCTTCTTGAAAGGTACATATTGCATATATTTGGGTATTAATAATACATATTAATAATACAAGATATCTGCAATGTTTCTGTTTCAGAATAACATAAATCAAGATCCAGCATGTCTGCTGTAAATATTCATTCATGAACAAGGGGTAGATTTTAAACTAATGTTTATTAATTCCTATCCATTTAAAAGAGTCTCTCTCTCTCTCTCTGTGTGTGTGTGTGTATGTGTGTGTGTAAAACATATTTTACATATTCCATATCATTTTCATATCCTCTCTAGTCTTACATTTTATTGTAAACAGGATGGTGAATATATAACAACATTTTTATTTATGTACTATCCCTTTATTTATGACTTCGTCATAACATAAGACATAAAAAAAGACTCCAATCAAACACAAGATGGCGCAGTTTTACAAGAGCCAGTAGAAACACGAACAAACGACAAAAGAAAGGAAAATAATCAACATCTATCTATCTATCTATCTATCTGTCTGTCTACTATCTATCTATCTATCTATCTGTCTGTCTACTATCTATCTATCTATCTGTCTGTCTGTCTGTCTGTCTGTCTACTATCTATCGGTCTGTCTGTCTGTCTGTCTACTATCTATCTGTCTGTCTATCTGTCTGTCTACTATCTATCTGTCTGTCTGTCTGTCTACTATCTATCTGTCTGTCTGTCTGTCTGTCTACTATCTATCGGTCTGTCTGTCTGTGTGTCTACTATCTATCTGTCTGTCTATCTGTCTGTCTACTATCTATCTATCTGTCTGTCTGTCTGTCTACTATCTATCTGTCTGTCTGTCTGTCTACTATCTATCTGTCTGTCTGTCTGTCTGTCTACTATCTATCTGTCTACTGTCTATCTACTATCTATCAGTCTGTCTACTATCTGTCTGTCTGTTTACTATCTATCTGTCTGTCTACTATCTATCTGTCTGTCTGTCTACTATCTATCTGTCTGTCTGTCTACTATCTATCTGTCTGTCTGTCTACTATCTATCTGTCTGTCTGTCTACTATCTATCTGTCTGTCTGTCTACTATCTATCTGTCTGTCAATGTGTTTGAAACAGACCAAATAACAGTCAAATAACAGGAGTGTTCCTACTCCGTTCCAGCGCGAGGTAGTCTCTTGCCCGAATGCTGTCTTTTATTGGAACAGACATGTAGTAACATTAACTCAGAAATTATTTATGTACAATAAAATCAAAGAAGTGTCTTATAAAACGATACATCGATGATATCCTACAAAGGTTTTTTATTTTATTTTACAAAGGTTTATTTCTGATGACTTTGATGCAAGTTGCTCCTTCTGTGATGACCAAACTGAAGATTTGTCCCATCTCTTTTGGCATTGTGATTATACTAAGAATCTCTGGAAAAACATATGGAGTGTTTTTCATGGTATAATTCCTGATATCTCTTTGAAATATGGAAATGTTATTCTATAGGATATACACATGCGAGTGAACAGTCAGATGCTTTTTTTTATTTATTCAACCTTATTTTGTTCTTGGCTAAATATTTTATACATAAATGTCAATTTTGCAAACGTAAGCCTTTCTATAGAAATGTTCTTGAAGATTTAAAACTCTGTGTTTGATTTCTGACTGTACTAATAAGAAAGCTGTAAAGACTGTGAATATGTTCAAAAGATACATTATTGTCTTGCTCCCTGGCATATGATTTAATGTCATTTTGTTCCATCTGGTTGTATTAATTAAAAAAAAAAAAGCTTGGCGGAAAATATGTATGCGTTTTTCCTAAATATTTCAGTGCGTTCACAGTCCCCCTCTAGTGGCCAGTCAGCGAAGTGCTGCTCTGCGCTCACTCTAGCGACGTAAGCCTTTCTATAGAAATGTTCTTGAAGATTAAAAACTCTGTGTTTGATTTCTGACTCTACTAATAAGAAAGCTGTAAAGACTGTGAATATGTTCAAAAGATACATTATTGTCTTGCTCCCTGGCATATGATTTAATGTCATTTTGTTCCATCTGGTTGTATTAATTAAAAAAAAAAAAGCTTGGCGGAAAATATGTATGCGTTTTTCCTAAATATTTCAGTGCGTTCACAGTCCCCCTCTAGTGGCCAGTCAGCGAAGTGCTGCTCTGCGCTCACTCTAGCGGCGGGCGTGAGAATGTCTCCCGCTTACAGGCTTCTCGCTACACGCTCTGCATCTGTATTTGTCAGACTCAAATCCAAGGGAGACAAACGAGGCGCCATCTTTCGTGCGTTTCTCCCTGCATCGAAGAGAAAATGATCTCGAAACCGGTGGTCCATGCCACCTCCAATCTGTAAATAAAGGCGTATATGAAAAGAACTCGTATCTGAGCAAAACATCGATTCATAATATAAAGAAAAATATACATTTGCTATCCATAATCCACTGAAGGGGACAGCAGCAGCAAGGTGTTGTCTAGTATCGCCCATTTCGTGATTCCGGAGCCGATAGCGAAAAGGGTTCCTGAAACCGGGGTGTTTTTCACGAAGCGGACACGGATATGGCAAAGGCGGCGGGGTTGCTTTACCAAACGGCTTATTTCGTGCTTTGGTGACATTATTGTGATACTGAAGCCAAAGGTCGGTGGAATAGTTACCGAAATTCCCTCGGATTGCGCGCCCGTCACGTGGTAGGTTCCTCCTTTTTCTTTGTTAGTGGACGATCTCGAGCAGCACTTGTGTTACATAAACCTAATACTGCAAACCTGTCTGAGCTTCGAGTTTTACCATGAACTGTTGTATTTGCAATAATTTAATGTGTAATTTTATTATTGGGGGTTCGAAGGCTTGTATGACCGCTTTAAAACAGATTACTATGCAATAAACTCACTCATAAGCGCGCCTATTTAGAATTTCCCCCTCATTTTAACTATAACAGACCTATATATCTTCCTTGTTTTTGATGATACAACTCGCAGCCTTATGTAGTCTGTGCTAACTTACCGGTTCTCGTTCAAATTGGTGGTTAAAATGACTTGCATAACGCAAGCAAGGCCATTTGAGAGCATACTAAACATGTGTAACGTTAATGCTCATATTTACTGTAGTATGAGGCTTAACAGACATCTAAGTTAGCAATGCATTAAAAACATAATGCAGTGTATTTTATGAGGTTCTACGTCTAATCTTCGAGTCGGAGCTGAAAGGCTGCTTCATTTATGCACGGAAGTGGTGTGAATGTTCACGTGGTCTGTTCAGAATATACTGCTAAAGCGAAACGTTGCACTTGTGCGTTGTAGCTTTAGTACGTTAGCTAGGCATTCGTGTGTGAGATTTTATAAACGGACTTGATGTTAACCTAATATATTATCTATTATTGACCTGCAGTGTGTATTATACCGGTATTTCCTGTATTGTGTGTACTGGATGAGTCGCTTGTTATGGCAGTCATGCGTAGAAAACGCGTGATTATTTTATTTTATTTTTTAGCATGAACACAGAACCGTGGGTTCTTTACGCTTCCTTCGCTGGTTCTTTGTTAAACCGTAACCGGATTTGTTATGTTTACTACTTGGCATATTAACCTAGTTAGGATCTTAAAACTCGATAACTCACAGAGTACAGACACCAAATTTTGTTTGAGCGTTTCATATTAAAGATTCCACCAATTAGTTGCTAATTAACATGTCCCAACTTTACTGTTTGAAATGTAAACGTAGGTGTTCTAGAAAAAGCGGTTGTTTTTTAGATGGAGCGGGTCGCCCCCTCATGGGCAGCACCATGTTGACATCACATGACCAGTGCGTTTCATGTCATGCAGTTGACCGAGTTACTACTAATAATATATTTATTATTTATTGTTTTCAGCAAGTGCTCAAGGCGTTTTACAAAGCAGAGACAAAGACAACATACAGTAAAATAACAGCTTTTTTGTGAATTTACAGCCGTTAGTAAACAATTGCTAGAGTTGTGACCGATAAAAGCTAGCTTTAAAAAACCCAGTACTTTTCAAGACTGATCGCATCATCAGTAAAATGAAATATCGTCCTTCACCCTCCTCTGTCAGTGTATCAATATATGTCCTTTGATAATGCAATGGCTATAACAATAATTATGAAGCCACACTGACATGTTTCGTTAGTAGCGAAATACTCTACAGTTGTTTGTGTTTTTAGTTGAGGTATGGACGGTACATGGTAATTCATGAGTCGAACTATCTCTACATGTACTTATGAAGAGATAGTCTCTTATCTGTTGAGGCCTAAAGGCATATCCCTAATTCCGTTGACACAGATGGTCTGCTGAGGAGGAGGGGACAATGAGGAGGCTTGCTCTTACATAAGCTTGAAAAGAGTAGGTCTTTCCTACTAACGACTATGGTAATGGTCCCTGCTCAGTTGAGGTCAATGAGTTTTCATTCCCTTTTTACTTTGAGGGGAAGAGCATCAGGGCAGATAAATTCATGTCTATGAAATACTGATAACTGATTCCTGTTTGAGCATACTCACACCGTTATCACTAGTTATCTTCTAGTCTGTGTTTATTTTTATTTATTCAGTGTATTGAGACTAAAATAAAATTCAATATGGCATCACAATTGACCTCTTTATATTTTTTTATGTATGTTCCTGGTTTTGCTGTGAATGATTCAACACTGCATGTTATTCCAAAGATTTTCCCTCCCAAAACAATATTCGCTATGCCAAAAACTAATCTTATTAGAGGCCTGCTGGCTTGAATTTTGGAGAAGGCTTATCAGACAGAGATTACAGTTGTGTTTGAGATATTTTACTCATGAATGCCTCAAAAAATGTGAAGCTCAGAATGGGCTGTTGTAAGAAAACCTTGAAGATAAGAACGCTCCTTAGACAATTGATGTGAAAAAGCCCAGCCCATATTCAACCCCACCCGTTGAATATCCTGTTTCAGCCATAAATAGACAGATTACACAAGTGCAATAGTAATTTTCATTATAAGACAGCAAGTGGACTAAATAGCTTGTCTCACCAGCCGGTTATTATTAAAGTTTAATGAATAGGTTGGGGGGGAGGGGGGTCTTGTTGAAGGCCAGCTGGCTTGAATTTTGGAGAAGAAATATCGGACAGAGATTGCAGTTGTGTTTCGGGTATTTGGCTTATTTTCCAAATTTTGAGCCACAGAACGAGGTTTGCTGAAACTCTGGGTCTTGTAAGAAAACATTTAAAGGGTTAGTTCACCCCAAAATGAAAATTCTGTCATTAATTACTCACCCTCATGTTGTTCCAAACCCGTAAGACCTTCGTTCATCTTGGGAACACAAATTAAGATATTTTTGATGAAATGTGAGAGCTCTCAGACCCTGCACAGACAGCAACGCAACTGTAATGTTCCCAGGTCCAGAAACGTAGTAAGGACATCGGTAAAACAGTCCATGTGACATCAGTGACTCAACTTCAGTTTTGCGAAGCTACGAGAATACTTTTTGTGCGCAAAGAAGAAAAAAAAACTTTGACTTTATTCAACAATTCTTCTCCCCCGAGTTACGTCTTCCGCCATTTTGGAGAGTACCCAAGAGCGTAATCGACGTAATCAGCGTTGTTTACGTTCGGGGGAGAAAGTGTGCGCATGAACGTAATCTGCGTAATCAGCGTTGTTTACGCTTCGGGGAAAGCGTGCATATGCATTGTGATACTTTCTAAAATGGAGGAAGACGTAACTCGGGGGAGAAGAATTGTTGAAATTTTTTTTATTTTTGTTTTCTTTGCGCTCAAAAAGTATTCTTGTATTCTCGCAAAACTGATGTTGAGCCACTGATGTCACATGGACTGTTTTACCGATGTCCTTACTACGTTTCTGGACCTGGGAATATTACAGTTGTGTTGCTGTCTGTGCAGGGTCTGAGAGCTCTCACATTTCATCAAAATATCTTAATTTGTGTTCCGAAGATGAACGAAGGTCTTACGGGTTTGGAACGACATGAGGGTGAGTAATTAATGACAGAATTTTCATTTTGGGGTGAACTAACCCTTTAAGATAAGAAAACTCTTAGTAAAAAATATCCTCACACAATTCATGTGTATAAATGGATAAAATCAAGCACCACCCATTGAATATTCTTTTTAATCATACATGTGAGGATTACACAAGAGCAATGGGTTGCAAACTGCTTTTCTGACATATGGCAAATATTGGTGCAAATATTAGAAATGAAGAGAACTTTTTTAAACGGCTTGTATCTCCAGCAGGTTATTATTAAAGGTTATCTTCACTTTCAAAATATTCTGTATATTTGCAGTCTCCTAAATCTCTTTTTTCCTTTGTAGCCAGGCTGTGTAGTTGGGCTGGAGTGAAGGTTTGGAGGTGCAGGCTGCCGTGCCCATTCCTCGGCCCTGCATGGCTGCGATGGCGCCCGCTTTGACCGACACCCCAGCCGAAGCCCGCCACATCCGCTTCAAACTCGCCTCTCCCTCATCCACCCTGTCCCCCGGCAGCACCGAGAACAACAGCAACGCCAGCAACATCCTCATCTCCGACTCGGTCTCGGACTCTGCCGGTAGCCACACCAACGGCAAGTGTCACGTCAGCGCCGACGACAGACAGAGCTTCGCCCATTACCACAGCGTCAAGGGTCAGGAGCAGGAACCCCTGTCTAATGCCCCATCTCTGGGCAAGCTGGCAACGTACTTGTGCTCTGATGTCAAACCATTGCCCTCGTCCACCAAAGTCAAGGAGTCACTGAAGCTGCAAGGTGTCCTCATCAAGCAGTCGGTGCTGAAGAGCCACGGCCTGCTGAGCGGCTCCATATTCCCGAGTGCTGCTGCAGGCAGCGACTTCCTGCTGCGCAAGCGGCACACACTTGAGCTAACCAGAGGTCAGTTGAAGAGCCTTGTCAACGGTGCCGGAGCTGGAAGTACCATGGTGCCTGTGAACGGACTCTCCAAGAAAGTGGCTGTACCTAGTGCGGCCGTGGCTGAGAAAGGCAGCGTGGCCACAGTGAATGGAGACAGCAACCAGCCTTCCACCAATGGGGAAGCGTTGTTATCCGTGTCCTCCAAGTCTGTCGGTACCTTTGCAACTGGCGACGTGAAGCCACAACAGAATTTGACACCAAGCGTTCAAGGCGTGTCATCACATAGGGAGCTCACGGCTTTGTCTGAAAGTATGGAGGTTAAAGCAGAACCGGAGAGTCCCGTTGTTGAAACAAACAGTAACAATATCGTAGACTGTCCCTTGTCCCGTAACTCTTCCCCAGTCCATGATGATTCATCCCTTTCGACCCCCAACCTGGAGGCTCTGCTCCGGGATCGGGCTCAGCAGAGCCAACACAGGCAAACGGACATCGAAGGCCGCCTGCTGCGTCTTCGCAAGCGGCTGCAGGTGGTGCAGGCCAAGCAGGTGCAACGGCATTTCAAACAGCAACTCACTGGTTTTCTGGACCGCACTCTGACACCAACATCTAGCCGTAGGGCGGACCAAGGGGCGTGGAGAGGCACTCGCGCTTCCGTGGACACCCACGCGCATAATCTGAGTCAGTTTTTGAAGGGTGGTAGGGTGGCTTCAGAACTGGAGCAACTGCATCTGAGCGGCACCACGTATTTGCGAGCGACGGAGGCTCAGTTTGACTCGGACGCCACTGAGAGCAGTTCGGGAGGAGAGAGTGACATCGAGGAGGAGGAGCTGGGCAGGGCGGATGTTGAGCAGCGTCATATTAAACTGTAAGTCAAACAGTTGTTTTCAGAAAAAGTCTGCTTTTAAAGACATGAAATGAAGCGCATGTTATAGTTCTTATTGTGAACAGTTGTTTAATCAAAATGTCAACTGGTCTTACAGTGAAAATGCTAGACTTCTCTCTGGTGCTGTATGCAGAATTTTTCGAATCATGTAGTCCCCTCAAACCCTGTCCAGCGACTTCATTATCATTACCTAACTTTAGCGCCCACACCTCAAAATCCAATCATACCCTACATATTTTATTTCATGATAATCTGTTGCACTCAGATGTATGTGACAATACGGAATGTTGAGTTACTTTTGAACTACTTTTAATTTGTGCGCCGTGTTTTTAGAATGCCGTGTCATGTGCAAAATGTTGTTTAAACTTTTAATTTTTTAACTTGAGCACAGCATTTTTAGAACACTCTGTCATGCACGAGGTGCATGTGTACTACATGTGAGGAGAGTGCAAAAACTCTCCTACAACTCAAATGGAACCTCATAAGTAACTGATTTGAAACAATTTAGGCATAAAATACAGTGCACGGGAGACTATTGACAACTGATTTTGGTAGTGTTTGGTGTTTGCATGTTATTAATGCCGTTATACTTTTATGATAGTACTAGGGATATGCCGGTATCAAATTTTCATGTTGCGATTAATTGCTAATGCTTTTATCTCGGTATACGGTATTATCACGATATTGAAATTTAGTTTAAAAAAAAGTGCTGTCATAATACAGTATAACAGGTTTAATAACTTTTTTCTTATAACAAAAATAACTGAACATTTAAATGCAATAAAGCAATACAGAAATATAAGGGTTTACTCTTAGTTTTTTCTGTAATTTAATTACAGTTACTTCTGATGTAATTACATTAAATACTGTATAGAACAATAGTGGATTTAACATCAGAATGTAACATAATGTTAAAATATATGTTTTTAATGTAACCTTCTCCCTTTAAATACTTTGGTCAGTTCAAGAATAATTTATGCCAAGCATCTTTCACGCAGCATACAGCGGTGTTGTGCATTTTGACCAGTTGATGGGAAAAGTATTCTTAAAATGCATTAAAAATTCTGAATAATTTGTAATATATAAATATTCACGGTATTTAGAAGTGCCAACGATAACAATATCGTGCATATTCATTACCGTGATATATATCGCATTACCGAATACCGGCACATGTCTAGATAGTACATGCAAATTTTGTGGGTAAAATGCTCAGTTTTTATTTAGATTGAACCATTTATTAATTGGTTTTAGGTGAATAAATTGGATTTGTAATGAACATTCTTCTTGCACTATCCATCATTGTCATCTAGCATCAGTTTTGTCATCTAGCATCAGAATCTGATATCCCCTCCCTTTCTGTTAGGTAAAGAAAGCTGCAACTGTTGAGTGCACAAAGTGTTAACAAAGTGCATCATCCGGATATCTGAAGTACTCTTTTTCTTTTTGTAATTTTTAGTGTGAGTACACCTCTCAACACACACTGCAAAAGTGCATAAGTACGTGAATTGGGACGCACTTTTTGATTTAGTCTCATTAAACCATTGTGCAGCATTACTATGGTGAAGCAGGCACGTTATGTGGCCTGTTCACAGGAGCCCCAAAGGAGCGTGGGGGCATGTTTGTGACTGTAGGCCTGTGTGTTCATGCCCTGAACCTTTTAGAGAGTCACTGTTAATTTCCAGTCTGACCTTGTTTGTACAGTGAGATCATAGATCTTGTTGCCATGACGCAGTCTAGTCTAAAGTCATTTCAGCTGTCCTCCGCGGCTGTGGTCTTATTTGAAAACTTCAGCGAGGTTAAATTTCCTGTTTGGCCCCCGAGGGAGAGTCTGATTCATTGTAGGTGAAAACAGAGAGGGTGAAACCGAGAACCCTGATGTTTTGGTTAATATTAAAATCAAAGTAAACCACAGGTGATGGATAAAAAAACGGTTCTTTTTAAGCAGTTTCACTTTCATGTGTAATTTTTGTTCCTACTTCCTGTTTTTGTGTGTGTATGTACAAAGCGTCGTGAGCTCTGCCTAACAGAAGCACATGCATTTCAGACCCCTTGTGTTGGTAAACTGTGCATTATATATTCAGGTGCTAAAATCCTGTTGCTTTGGAGTTTAGCCCAATGAGCATTTAGATGTATTTTTTCATCGTATTTGATCTGATTTAATATTTTAGGTTGATTTATCAATGCACGCTGTTTTAAAAGGAGCCATTTAGCAGCTTGCTGACTTGGCTTTGCACCTTTGACCTAAATAATCAGGCATCCGTGAATGCAGTTTTTGGATGTCAAATTTGAGCTCACTGAAACATGCTCCAGTTTCTCTAAACGCCACTGTCACATGCTTGAATCCATTCAGGGTGTGTGTTTGCTGGCTGAACGCTGATGATGATAAGTGATTTTTCAGCCCGGTTTCGTCCTTTGAAGTGCTCTCTGACTAATCTTTCTCGGCACATGTTTATGACATCACGCTGTGATGGTTGGGAAATTAGAGCATGAGGAACTGCTGCTTGTTGACCTCTGACTGCAGTTAAATCAAGATGAATTTAAACTTTGTGCATCCCAGGACATTGATCCCAAACACCCACACTCATTATTGGAAGCTTTTACTGGAACACAGCTGCTATGCAAATGGAAGATTTGCTTTTACTGCAATTAAAGACCACTTTAATCCACCGAGAGCTGGAGTGACTGCTGGAGCGCTTTACAGAGATGGGGGGTTTTAATGGTCTATGCTCAAAAAGTCGCCAAAAATCGAAAACCAAAAGTTGTTTATTTTCCTTTTACGTGTATGTTGACAGATTGTGGAACGGTTATTGGCTGCGGGTAAATCTCACGAAAATATGTCCAGGTCACATTTCAGTTCAAAATCAAAAAGTAAGAAATAAGAAATTATATTTTGCATAAAACAAAACCTTTGACTTTCTTTCTTCTGGGGAACATATTGGAGAAATATGTCAGTGTTTTTTTTCCCATACAATGGAAGTCAGTGGTCACCAAAACTGTTTGGTTCAAAATATATATGTTTTTTTCCGTGTTCCACAGAAGTAAGGAAGTCATACAGGTTTGTAATGACATTTTCTACCAGAAACACTGTAAATGCATACATTTCATTTATGATAAAGACTAAAGAGATTTTCAACTGTTGTAAAAACAAACAAACAAAAAAAGTTACCCCAACATATTCTTGACTTGAGATTCACACATGTATGTGAGAAAACGACAAGCTAATCAGGAAGTGCCTTTTTTGATCTGATAAAGACAAGTATCAGTGTATTTGTTTGTGTTTGAGAAAAACTAACCAGATTCAGTCCTTCATCCATAAATTGTGCATTCATTGGTATTGTGTTTACTAGGGCTGGGTATCGATTCAGATGTTCCAATTCGATTCGATTTCGATTTTCAAGCTCTCAATTCGATTTCGATTTTCGATTCGATATTCGATTTCAATTCGATTTTTGATTTCGATTCTCGATTCGATTTGACTATATGAATGAATATAGATTTAATACAAATCCTATATTTATAAAAAATGAACAGTGAACATAAGATTACAAATGGTTAATTAATAGGAAATTAAGAGCCACAAACCTGTATATTAAACACTTTTTATTTTAGGTACACTTGGGTACAATAAAACAAAACCCAACTCTATATTTCAAATGCATACAATGAATAGACAGAATTTTGATGCAAGATGAAAAACTGATGCTGAAAATTGGACAAGTCAGAACAGTCGCATGCCTTGATCAAACAGGGATCAGGTTATTTTATGTTTAAGACAAAACAAACATAAAATCTCACAGCATTAGCTGTAACATGGAGGCTGCAAGCCTATGAACACTATTACAAATGTTTATGGCTTAATTCTTTTTCCAAACATTGCACCATGAAACTTTTTGGGAAAATAGTTGGTCCAAATAGGGGTGTGCGATATTGACAAAAAATAATATCTCTATATTTTCTTGGATTTTATCGATAACGATAATTAGATGATAATTTGCTGAGTGTGTTATTGTGCTGTGTGCACTGATAGAAATTAATCTTTTCCAATAAGTTTAAATTGATTTTTACCTTTTATGGGCATTTTTACCTTTATAAAGCCATTTTTCTAAAAGTGTGCATTATCTTTTGAGGCAAACCAGTGTTTGGAACAACTTGATGGTTGTTTTCATTTTTGGGTGAACTATCCCTTTAAGCAATTGTTATATAGTGAATATAGTCACTGATAAAAGATCTGTGAATGGCTACTCTACACTTTGTGCGCCATTGACTTCCATTCATACGCATTCACAAATGCAAGTTCATACAAAGAATATCACATTTCACATGAACATTTTATTTTATTATTGACCCTTTATGTGTATTTTTTTACTTATATTAGGCTAGTATTATGTGGAATGTGTAATTGTGAAATTTCAGTGTCATCTAAGATTTTGTTGAACGCGCGAAACGGAGGGGTAGGTGAAAGGGGAAGGGCTAAGGGGTAGAATTGGGATTGGGCCTTGATATCTACTGTGTTTGTGTTATAAGACAAAAACAGCATCCAGGTTCAGGAATGTTTGAAATTGGGAATTAGTTTAATGGAATTTGGCTGTGTATAAAAGTTTTTTTTTGTTGCTTTTTTTGCGTGCTCTCTGCAGGGTCCTGTGGAGCTGGGAGACTCCGCCCATTCCTGCCAGAGAACCGTAAATATGACGGAGACTAATGAGAATGTCCCGACCTCAGAAACATCCCAGAATTTCCCAGAATCCCAGTCCCAGAACGACATCTCCATTAGGTTCGGACTATTTTAGTAGTTAATATTGTGTCTGAGTAAATATTTGAACTTATTATTAGTATAAGTTGTTTCCATTTACTCATTGTGTGGATTAGATTAGATAAAGTTTTCAATTTTTTCTATAAATTTACACATTACAGTACATAATAGGTATGTAATGATATCAAAATCTCACGATACGATAATATTGCGATATGAAGTCCACGGTACGATATTTATTGCAATATTTTTTTTTAAAAGGCAAATGAAGAATTGGAAAAACAAAAAATTTTGTAAATTTTAAAGTTAAATTATTCTATCTAATGCACTTTGAGAGTTCAAAATTAAGAGCTCCAACGTGTGTGTGTGTATATATATATATATATATATATATATATACATATACACTATATATATTATTTCAGTAGTGTGGCAGAAGTGTCTGACACATGCTTGTCAAGTCTGGACAGCAGCTGTACATCCGCACGAACACGCCCACTGCTGACCTGCAGGAGACGACGTCTTATCCACCCGAACACTGTCCACAATCTCAACGGCAAGGTGCGTTTGGGTGAAGTTTGTTGGTATGAATGTATCAACATTCCAGGAGCACATTTTTGGCTGATTTTGAAGAGTATCTGAAGTAAGCTTCATTCCTTTATCAGTTTCAGAGAGTGTCTTTCTCACCTCCAAGCGTGTGCGAGGTCAACGGCTCGTGTATCATGTGTGGCAGTACTCCTCCCCTCTCCAAACCAGACTTACCGTTTAATCGCCCTCTGCTGGAGAGAGTTGCACATCAAGACCGCAGCATCCACCCTGTTCTTTCCATGCAGTCGGGTGAGATGCACAGTCAGATGCAATTAGAGCTAACAACTATTTTCACAATAGATTTTTCTGCAAATATACAGTGTGATTTTATGTATACAGTATGGCGATATCACTTTATATAAAATGGTTTTACTATATAAAATGATTTTAAAAAGTGTATATATTGTGTATACATATGTATGTTTTTTAAAACATTTTATTATTTATAGGCCTATATATATAATATATATATATCTGCTGGAAAATTGAAAATGATGGACTGGCCCCCTCAAAGTCGCTCTATTTGGTTAGCTTATTTTTAAAATTAGATAATAAACAAAATATATGTAAGGAATAATTGACGACGGGCCGTTGAATTCTTGGAAAATAATGCACACCCGAGGTAGTGATGCAGCCACAACGTGAAGTGTTTTTTCTACTTAAATGCTTTTGAGATGTAGTGAATTTGCTTTCGCCAATCTAGGGAGGCGAAATAATGTAGTGATGGGTACTCACGTCACCAATGACGTTATGATTTTTGGATTACGTGTCACTTAAGGTGTGGTTATGAGTACATCACATAAGAAAGATTGGTGGAATCTCCAATTTGTAGATTTTATTAACAAAAGATAGACAAGAGTAATGAACAACTACTAAATGAATACCATAAATGAAATAGGAATAAAGTGCATAAGATGCATAAAATGCAAGTGATTATGTTGAGTGTTGCTTTGTCAGAGCTACATTATCTGGAAAGATAAACTGTTGCTACTCTGAAACAAATAAGGTGAAGCACCTTATTATGCATCAAACAAATATGTGAAAGATTATTTATCAACTGCAATAAGCTATATAACATCTAATGTAAATTAGAAAAATCATATACTGATAATATACAACAATGCCAAGGTCTCTGGAAGAGGTTTGGATAAGTGATATTTACGTTCTCTGCGATCGAGTGAGCAGTCCGGTTGCGGTGACTTCTTCCACTGGTTGCGCTGGTAACAATGCAGTGGGGAAAGGAGCAGGAATCTGTTTCAACAGCCTTGAACACGAAGCGCTGTAGGATGCTGATCTCCACTTCGTCTCACTAGGATGGAGACTCGGGACTGCTGCATCGGTTGTTGTCTCGCTGGACGAAGACTCTAAACGTAGAATATCTCTCTCCTCGCAGGCTGGAGGCTCAGAACCTGGTCGTATCTGTTGCTGCCTCACAAGCTGGAGACTCAGGACTTGGTATCTGTTATTGCTGCTTCCCGCATGGGCCAGAGGTTCAGAACGTTGGTGTTTCTGTCTCTCGGGATAGGAGACTCAGAACGAGTGTATCTGCTAGTGTCTCACCCTTTCAGGCCGAAGACTCAGAACGGTGTATCTGCTATTGTCTCTCTGGATGGGAGACTCATCTGTTACAGTCCTTTCCTTGACAGGACTCAGACTCAGAACTTCGGTGTTTCTGTTAGTGTCTCTCCCTTTCGGGACTTTGACTCAGAACAAGGTTGTAGCTGTTATTGCCTCTTGGGAAGGTACCTTACTACCTTTATCTCTTTCCAATGAGGAGGGGATTGCAGTCTGGCGCTTCTCCATTTCCAGGCTGTGATTGGCTGTTTCCATCAGAGTGGCCCACCCTTCTTTCCTTATTTGCATAGTCTAAACACACATTTAGAAAAGTGTCACTAAATTTTTACCAATGCATCATTCACTTACCAAACCACAACCAGAATACCTTTGGCAATGTTACGAACACATTAAGTCCGAACATGATGGAAGAAGATTGAACTGTCATGCATGCATTCATTTGTTCATTAACAGCTGGTTTTGTGTAAGATGTTGCACTACACGTCGCTGTCACTGAGAATACTTATTTCTCTGAATAAGTATGAGATGTGTGTTGTAGTTTGCACCAGTTTAAGGTTTGAGAACATAGTTATGAATGAGTTTGGATGGAACTCTGTGATCTTTCTCTTTGTTTCACCCACTGCTGCTGCGTCCAGAGGTCCTAAGGAATTTTTATGGCGGTCACAGGCCAAAACCTGAGGAATCAGTTTGTTGGTCGGTGAAGGGCAGAAACTGCATTTTGACCAATAGGAAGTCCTGTCCTTCCCGGGCTTTGTACCAAAGGTCTCCTTCTTGCCTTCTAAGAGGTGTCTGGCTGTTGTCCTGGCATCTTTATCTGATGGCATTGGACAGTTTGCTTATGTTAGTCCACCAAGATCCAATCAAAATGTAGCAAACCTTTGTCCACTATTGTGGTCAGAGAGGGGCCCCTCCATAAACTGGGCCCTGGAATGTGCTGTCCACTACAGGAGTATGGAGTGCCAATGCCTCCGTTGCTAATTCCAAAACGTCATTTTAAACCTAGTAACGGAGGTTTGAGTTGTTGAGAGCAGAATAATGCAGTTAATAACTAAGTTATCAGAGAGAGAGAATTACCTGCGAGTCTGTGAATCTCTTAAAAGTGTTCGGCAGCAGTGTCTCTAGTAATAGTGAAAGTTTGTTCATTTTCTTCACTAACAGCGCTATTGTTGTTAGTCCTGTAGTTTTCAAGTTGTTAAACTATCTAATCGTGATTAATCGCATCCAAAATAAACGTTTTTGTTTGCATAATATATGTATGTGTACAGTGTATATTATGTATATATAAATACACACACACACACACAGTATATATTTTGAAAGTATATACATTTATATATTTATTTTTATATTATGTATAAATATATTTAATATATAAACATAACATATTTTTCTTAAATATATACATGCATGTGTTTGTATTTATATATACATCATAAATATACACAGTATAAACACATATTATGTAAACAAAAACTTTTATTTTGGATGCGATTAATCGTTTGACAGCACTAATTTAAAATGTCCTTGCTGAATAAAAGTATTAAAAAGGTTTTGACCCCAAACTTTTGAGTGGCAGATCTAAAAATGAGAAGAAGAAAAAACCACTGGATTTTTTTCTTTGTGATAATGAAACAATTTTAAGTGCTTCCTGCTGTTCTTCTCCTGTGGCGTCTCTGTGTTTAGGATCTGAGCAGCAGTGACCTCATCAGACAGCGTCTCTTCCTGGTGTGTCAGATCATCCGTGTGGGCTGCATGGAGCTGAAGGAGGGAAAGAAACACACAGGAGGACTGAGGAGGCCGTTCGGAGTAGCAGGTTTTGCACTTAGAAATAGATTCTTTATTGTTAGTAGATGGTTTATTTGTAGAGGGTCCAGATGTTTCTTAGTTGTTCTCTTCATTTCACACTTCATATTTGTCATTTGTTTAGAAACACCAACCAACCTTAATGGTAAAAAATAATTTTGTGCCACTAGCTTAGTGTTGCAAAATTGCATAGAATTATTTTCAGTCAGATTTTCCAAACCCTGTGTTTGCCCATAGATGGACAGTTAGTTCTGGTTAAAGGAATAGTTCAATCATAATAAAAAATTGCTAAATAGTTACTCCCTCTGAGGCCATCTAAGATGTAGATGAGTTTGTTTCTTTATCTGAACAGATTCTGATAAATTTACATCACTTGCTCACCAATGGATTCTCTGTAGTGAATGGGTGCCGTCAGAATGAGAGTCCAAACTGCTAATAAAATGTATGTGTGTGTGTGTGTGTATATATATATATATATATATATATAATATACAAATGTATAATATAGTATCATTGTTGTCAGAAGTTCACCATTCACAGATTCTCAATTTTATTTATGAATTGTTCCAGTCCTAGATTTGTTGAAATTTCATAAATTGTAATGATTCTGTCTATAAATTTTTTTCTCCTTTGCTCCTCTGGTTTGTCTGTCAGATGTGGCTCTCAGCTTACAGTTGAAGAAGGTCTTGAGATCTCATTGGCAGACTCGTCCGTTTGACAGGATCAAATCGCTGAAGAAGATCTCTCTCAAACACAAGCTCTCCATCACACCTGCCTCCTCCTTCCTCTCTAAACACAAATTCAGACTGTCAAACTCGCATGCAGCTGCTGTCCGTAAGTACACACACATTTCTACTCACAGCCACTGACTGTGACAGAGTGACTGAAGCCATTCATTATTCATTCTTTCTCTCTGTCAGGGTTGGCCCATCACAAGAGCAGGTCGCAGAGGCTGCACAGGCTGCAGGTGGACAACATCTCATGTGTCCCAAAGCTGGACACACTCACACCCTGCAGGCCGGATCGTGTACTGCACCAGAGTCACAGCAGGAAGAGGGTCAGAGAGCATTCACTGGACAGAGCAGACTGTGAGTGCAATGCTTTCCATACAAACATGACCCTAAATATGTCTTAAACGGCCTGTCTAATGAATGCTTCTGGTTATTTCAGCTATGCACAGTTACTGACAACAGCATAAAATAAATCATGCAGTCATAAAATCCCGTTTCAGTAGACTGAGCACCCAGGGTCAGATATTAATGGGGGCTTGGGGCAAAAAAGACACTAAAATTGAATGCAAGATACCAGGGTAAATAACGCCCCTGCACAATTAAACTGAAACAGTCATGACTGTCATGTTGAAGTGAAATGTGAACATAAAAAGTCTTGATTATGGCATTACATTTAGATACTGTATTATAATAAGCATTCATCAAGGGCATTCATTTTTTTGTCAAAATATTGCAGCCCTATCCTGTAATGAGCTCTTGTTTTTTAACTTTATAATTTACTTTATGTAGGCTATTTAAAATGATATTAATCTCATACCATTATGCCATGTCGGATGCAGCTCTTGTGCCACCTTTGCAAGTCAAGTCACCTTTATTTCTATAGCGCTTTATACAATACAGATTGTTTCAAAGCAGTTTTACAGTGATAAACAAGGAAATAGTGATTCAGTGATGTAAACAAAAAATTCAATTCTACCGAAAAGCTGCTCTAAAAAGACAAGAGTAAATAGTGTAAAATTACTTTTGTTCATAACATTTTATTGATAAAATACTGTAGTATTCTGATTGATTGAATCAATTCATTCATCCATTGAAATATGGTCTCTTAATGCAAAAGTACATTTTTGACCATGGTACCAAACAGCTCAGTGAGACCAACACACCATTTAATTTGAAATTAAAGGCACAATATATAAGATTTTTTATTTTTTTTTATATCCAAAAACTACTAGAACAGTGTTATATATTTTCCTGACTTGTGTACTTACATTATCCCAAATGTTTCGAAGAATGTTTAAATCCAGAGAAATAAGCAATTTTAACTAGTGACACGGACCGTGTCTATAGTGCCATTGTGTCGCCTGCCCATGACGTCATAACCCCTCGATTTTTGGAAACACCAAAGACGCTTTAATATGTTGTGCGTTTTATTAGACAGAATGTCGTGGAAAAGTTCATTTATTTCAGTAAACTCCCATGATTCCACACTCAGTCACGGCGCCATCAAACTACGCCTTTGATTCTTTGTTTATTTTGAATACGCGCCATCTAGCGGCGAAAAATTACATATTGTTCCTTTAAATGGTCAATAAGCACATATGAGTGTCTTATATGTGTATATATCTTTTTTCATTTTTCCTTTCCTCATATAGCACCAAAAGTGGTGATGGATGCATGTCCAAGTCCATGTGCGTCTCTGTCCAGCCTTCACTCCTCCAACACCAGTCCCTTGACCAGACAGCTCTCCCTCCCCGTTGAGAGCAGCACTCCTCTGGGAAACAGCGTGGTACGTTCATTATTTTCTGTACAATAGTTTTGGTCTGAGCCAAAAGCGTTCTTGACATGTGGCACAGTTAAACTTTAAGTGACTCAAGTTTGAATCCCAGCTTGTGGGACAGCCACATCCCCCTTCCCCCTCCACGTTGCTTCCTAGCCAATCAACAGTATACTGTCTAATATTGGCAAAAACATGCCAAAATAAATCTTAGTGCAGTCTTAAATGGTACTTAACACATAGGGCTTAAATTTAGGGATGAAAGAACAGGAATCATAATATGTCCTAATAGTGATTGTTAAACTTTATATTTAAACAAATGTCAGCATTGTACATTCAAAGTCAGAATACGGTGCTCTTGTCAGGATTTTATTATTTTCTGTACAATAGTTTTGGTCTGAGCCAAAACCGTTCTTGACATGTGGCACAGTTAAACTTTAAGTGACTCGAGTTTGAATCCCAGCTTGTGGGACAGCCACATCCCCCTTCCCCCTCCACGTTTATATCAAAAACATGCCAAAATAAATCTTAGTGCAGTCTTAAATGGTACTTAACACATAGGGCTTAAATTTAGGGATGAAAGAACAGGAATCATAATATGTCCTAATAGTGATTGTTAAACTTTATATTTAAACAAATGTCAGCATTGTACATTCAAAGTCAGAATACGGTGCTCTTGTCAGGATTTTAAATAGAGCTCATGTGTTCACTTTTCATTCATGTTTTAAACAGCCCGTTCGGAGAAGAAGAGGCGAGAGTCCGTTTGATATCAACAACATCGTCATTCCAATGTCAGTGGCCGCCACCACCAGAGTGGAGAAGCTTCAGTACAAAGAAATTCTCACACCCAGGTGTGTCTCCAAGTCACTCACAGTGCCTCCATTAAAGCTGACTGTATCATATTTGATACGCAAATTTATAAGCCCTAAAATGATAAACATGATCAAAACGCTCTGAAAAACCTGTTGTACACAATCTACTACATGCTTTTTGCCATCTGATTGATAGTTTAGACTTTTATAGCAAGTAAAGTTTCCGTATAGTTATAAAAACGTTGCCCTTCAGGTGTCTTTTTGCTGTGAAAAGATTTTTATAAAGTAAATGTAAAAACAATCTTAAGAATTTCAAGATGAACACTTATTAGACTGAAATAATTTGAGTTTACTTGACTATTCATACATATTATTATTATTGTATTATTATTTATTTATTTTTGAAAAATCATGTTAAATATGACATGATACATCAGGTGTTTGAGGCCTTTGAGGAACATTCATTTGTTCATCTCTCAGTCATCATTGTATTGCATTGCATTCTATGTTTTGCCCCCCATTAAAAACAACAGAGCTTTGATCGTAAAAACTAAACATTAAATATCATCCTATTATGACATATTATTGAGAGAGTCTGTTTATTAAGTAGTCTGCTACACTGTTATAAAGATCCCATTGATTTAAATTACAAGCTATCGGAATTTCATCTTTTTGGCCATATAAATATCAGCAAATGCCCCAGTTGCATAATTTTCTTCAGTTTGGAAAATTGAGGTGTTTTCCTTCTCAAGTTTGAGCTCCATATCCTCAGGATCATACTATATGGGTCATAAAATCCTGATGTATCAAATATGATACTGAACAAAAAACACACATGCAAACATTTTTTTTATTTTGTCTAAAGGTTTAATAAACTGTTCCATTTCAAACATCTGCTCTACTCACACTTATTTTTGTTGTTCAGATGGAGGGAAGTGGACATTTTAGCCAAACCACTGGCAGAGGAAGACAGTAACATTCCGGTATAACAGCCATCTGTTTTTTCCTCCACTCATTTCTCATATATTCCAATTCAACCTCTTGTCGATCCTTATTAGTGATGTGACCCATGTGATTGATCCGTGTAGGTGGAGGACCTTTCAGAAGGAGCGTTCGCTAAACTCCACCAGACGTTAGAGGATCAGGAGCGCTCTCGCTGGCGATGGACGGCTCTCGCACCCGCCAAGAGGAGAGGCAGCAGGTACCTGCCCTACTTGATCTTATCAGACAACGTTTTTCCTGTTTTGTGAGTTTATAGTTAACCATGTCGTTCCACAGGTCCTATAAATCCCTGGACGGGCGAACGACACCTTCAATAGTGGGAACGAACCCTTCGACGCCTCAGCCCTCATCCCCAGACGCAAGTCACTTCCACCTCCTGCAGGACTACGGACCGGTGCCGTCACCCCTGAGCCCACCCAGCCCTGACACGCCGTGCTCCCGCGACGCACACACACCTCACACCAGAGACGCACACAGACTGCTGTACAGCGAAGACACGTGCGGCTCCACTTCAGACTGCACCTTTGAGGAGATGGTAACATACACGCATTCTCACGCCAGTTTCATGATCATCATCCTGCTCGTTTTCTCCATAGAAAAAAATTTTAATTAAAAAATGCGCTTCTATTTTACATCCTGCTTTCTAAAGAGCAATCTATTGTAAGCGCTAGTATTTCTGGAAAAGTGTTTATCTTTTTTGTCTCTGTCTCATCGCCACAGTCACAGCTTAATCAATTAAGTGAACGTTTACCTTCGGTTAACATTTAATAGTGGGTATGAAAAATTTTAAAATGGACTTTCAACTTAATACAATGTAAAAAAACAATTAAATAAATAAATTATATTTTACTTTTTTGGCCTTACAGGAACGGTGTAAAAGACAATTATTTAATTTAGTAAGATTTTGAAGCATTGTTTTTATATAACATAACAAAATAAAACATAAATGTGTCTATAGATGAAAATAAACTATTGTTTAGTCAAAAGTTTGTCTTTTCAAAAATATAGCAAAAACGAATTAAATAATTCTGTAAATTATATAAATATGAATACAATTTAAAATGACTCTTTTCTGTTTTAATATCTTAAATTCCTGTGATCAAAACTGAATTTTTAGCATCATTACTCCAGTCTTCAGTGTCACATGATCATTCAGAAATCATTCTAATAAGTGACCCTGGAGCACAAAACCAGTCTTAAAGAGTTAGTTCACCCAAAAATGAAAATTAGCCCACAAATTAAAGAAAAAATGTAAACGAGATGTATGAAAGTTGTTTCCATAAATGTTTTCATAGTCAGCTAAATATATCATTGGGACTTGGTGTGGTATTCTAACCTGTCAGGTGAACACTATGTAGTGCACTGTGTAGCAGACTTAAGAGGGCTTGATCAAAGGGTGCCTCTCTGCTGACTTATATATGTATGCTTGTGTTGTGAAGTGACAAACCAAAACCTGACGAAAATACTTGTCCGTGTTATTCTCGATTGGCGGTCACGTTCCAAGCAGAGATCTCCTCCGTTAAAAAGCACTTCACGGCCTGTCAATATCTTGCTCTCTTCCTCGACCCTCCCTTTTTAATAATTTCCAACCAGCATATGGAGTGTGGCTATGCTGATGGTCATGGCATTATGTATCTCAATGTTAATGGAGAAATTGCAAGCTCTGCGAAACAAAGCCTTTTAGTGCACATTAGTTTAGCTCTCACACTTGGGCCCTTGCGTGTTCCAGGCTCCTTCTACATCATCTGTTGAGGTTGTACTTTGTATTCCTTCTGAAAGGAGCCAGATGTTTCACACAGACCTGCCCTTCTCAGGTTATGCAGTTGTATGGAAACTTGTGTTAACAAGGCGTCTGCTTTTCTTTCACTTTGTCGGTGTGACCCCATATTAGTGTTCTTATTCCGCACTGTCGCCCCTTCGAGAATCTACTTGCTATGCAACTCAACATTATTGTTGTGGCCCTGTCCTTTTTCTTTTTCATACAATCACAATTGTCTTTTTTTAATTTACTTTGATGTGTCTTTCTCTTCATAGCTGTTTGAGACAGGTTTCATTGTAATTCAGACTGTTTCAGATGTTAAATCATTTGCAGAAAAAAGAAAAGAAAAAGAAAAACACCCTTTTGTAAATAGTACCATTAAAACAAATCAAACTCCATTCAGGTTGTACGTCTCATCACTGTGCTGTAACGATAAAACAACCAACCGTATTGATTTTCTGCCACATCTTCTACATTGGAGGCAAGCGTAGAAACTGATGCCTTGTTTGTGCTTGTGCTTTGTTTTATAAATGGGAATGTGGAAATAAAAAAATACATACAGAAACACTATTTAATTTCTTTACTACAAATTCTATTCTTAACACCCTGTGTTTTTTTACCCTGACAGACGGTCCAGCCCTGGGAACCCAGGAGTTTTCCTTTACCTGAGGACCCGATAGTGGAGCCCGAGACAGACAAGAGTCAACCGAGCTTTCCTACAGGCTTCAGAGCCGACGCCCACTGCAGGGCGGAGTCAGAGAGCGACGCTTCCTCGCCGTGACGATTAACCGATTAACGACCTTAAAACCACACCTCCTATGGCATTAATTGAGAAGAAAACTCATACTAATCAAAACAAACAAACAAAAAAATCTGTCAGGACTTCTGTTGTTTGATATTCAAACATCACCCAATTATTTTCACAGTTTTTAGTGAATATTACCGAACATAGAAAGCTAAACCTGTCTTCTAAAACTCTTTTCTCAGAAGAAAAAATGTAAACGAGATGTATGAAAGTTGTTTCCATAAATGTTTTCATAGTCAGCTAAATATATCATTGGGACTTGGTGTGGTATTCTAACCTGTCAGGTGAACACTATGTAGTGCACTGTGTAGCAGACTTAAGAGGGCTTGATCAAAGGGTGCCTCTCTGCTGACTTATATATGTATGCTTGTGTTGTGAAGTGACAAACCAAAACCTGACGAAAATACTTGTCCGTGTTATTCTCGATTGGCGGTCACGTTCCAAGCAGAGATCTCCTCCGTTAAAAAGCACTTCACAGGGCGTCAATATCTTGCTCTCTTCCTCGACCCTCCCTTTTTAATAATTTCCAACCAGCATATGGAGTGTGGCTATGCTGATGGTCATGGCATTATGTATCTCAATGTTAATGGAGAAATTGCAAGCTCTGCGAAACAAAGCCTTTTAGTGCACATTAGTTTAGCTCTCACACTTGGGCCCTTGCGTGTTCCAGGCTCCTTCTACATCATCTGTTGAGGTTGTACTTTGTATTCCTTCTGAAAGGAGCCAGATGTTTCACACAGACCTGCCCTTCTCAGGTTATGCAGTTGTATGGAAACTTGTGTTAACAAGGCGTCTGCTTTTCTTTCACTTTGTCGGTGTGACCCCATATTAGTGTTCTTATTCCGCACTGTCGCCCCTTCGAGAATCTACTTGCTATGCAACTCAACATTATTGTTGTGGCCCTGTCCTTTTTCTTTTTCATACAATCACAATTGTCTTTTTTTAATTTACTTTGATGTGTCTTTCTCTTCATAGCTGTTTGAGACAGGTTTCATTGTAATTCAGACTGTTTCAGATGTTAAATCATTTGCAGAAAAAAG
Organism: Sinocyclocheilus rhinocerous; assembly: GCF_001515625.1. NCBI lineage: Eukaryota > Metazoa > Chordata > Actinopteri > Cypriniformes > Cyprinidae > Sinocyclocheilus > Sinocyclocheilus rhinocerous. The sequence continues at coordinate 162,410 of NW_015666203.1, forward strand.
AAAAGAAAAAGAAAAACACCCTTTTGTAAATAGTACCATTAAAACAAATCAAACTCCATTCAGGTTGTACGTCTCATCACTGTGCTGTAACGATAAAACAACCAACCGTATTGATTTTCTGCCACATCTTCTACATTGGAGGCAAGCGTAGAAACTGATGCCTTGTTTGTGCTTGTGCTGCTCCTGACAACAGGGGAAAAGGATTTTCAATGCCTGGTGCAGACGTGTGAGAAATTGCATATTCGGCTATTAAGAAAATGGCAGGACTTGATTTTATCCATCAGGAGTTAATTAGATCATGAAGAGGTTACACAGGAGTATGGAGCCATACCTGAATGCTTCTTGCAAATAATTATGGAGTACCACAGGCTTTTTCACACCAAGTACAATAACTAAAACTATAAAGACTGAATTACTGTAATTCTATGAGAATATGGAAAGATAACACAGAGGAACGAAATCTTCGGAATCATTTTCAGAACGGTTTCTTTTTTTCTCTCCAGTTGATGTTTGATAAAACACTGACAGCCAATCAGAATCCACCACATTTAAAGCGGCAGATGAGCGCGCCAATGAAAGAAACTGAACGATATCTTGCGTTTGTGTGGACGCTAGGCTAATGTAATTATCATCATGGTTATCTTTGTTGTCGTTATTGGTGTAAACAGCTTTATTGCTACCAACTGAAACACTGCCAACACTAGTGAGAAGACTCTCTGACTGGGACATGGTCATGTTTTCCACATAGACTGTATAAAAACGGTTTTCCAATGGTAAGTTGTCTTTCTTCCTTTTTTAGACTTTTTGAGTAATATTTATGTTAAATGGACATTTAAATGGCTCTAACTTACTGACAATATTTTATGCTGTCAATGCTGTTTTACCTGAAAAATATCAATTTCAAAAATCGAAACTGCTTTTGATGTTACAAACCCTTAATGATACATCATCCTATATTACAAGAAATTACACATCTTTGCGAAATTTAATAGCTCCTGTTTGTCTTTATACTTGGGCCAAAATAAATTAGGCCTACTGAATTTTAGTTTAGACAAACAAGTTAAATTAAATTGAAATGTTTACTTAGGTTTACTCTTTTAAAATATTTTTTACTCTAATACTGGGTTGGGGATAAAACATTTAACACTTATATGTTATGTATAAATGTGTACACTGAAAAACAGATTTTTTTTTTTCTCCCCACAGAAGTTCATATTTTTGTCTCAAATTTGACGTATAGCCTACATTATTTAGGCCAGGATATACCCAGGCAGCTACATTGGGGAGCAAGGGGGTCTATTTTTGGCCTACTTTTTTGAAATGTTGAATGATGAACACAGTGAGACCAAAAATATGTATTAAGAAAGTGAACTGGGTCAGTTTTGATTTCATGTTCACTTTAACAAGGAATCCTTCATGCTAAATTTTCCTTCTAAGCCAGGGCTGTCCAAACTCGGTCCTGGAGGGCCGGTGTCCTGCAGAGTTTAGCTCCAACTTGCCTCAACACACCTGACTGGAAGTTTCTATGCCTAGTAAGAGCTTGTTTAGCTGGTTCAGGTGTGTTTAATTAGGGCTGGAGCTAACCAGGGCTGTCCAAACTCGGTCCTGGAGGGCCGGTGTCCTGCAAAGTTTAGCTCCAGCCCTAATTAAACACACCTGAACCAGCTAAACAAGCTCTTACTAGGCATAGAAACTTCCAGTCAGGTGTGTTGAGGCAAGTTGGAGCTAAACTCTGCAGGACACCGGCCCTCCAGGACCGAGTTTGGACAGCCCTGTTCTAAGCCCTTTGAATTCTGGTTTAAAGGGACAGTTCAGCCAAAAATGAAAATTCTGTCATCATTTACTCTCTCTCAAGTTGTTCCAAATCTGTATGAGTTTTTTTTCTTTAGCTGAACACAAAAGACATTTTGAAGAACGTTGGTAACAAAATAGTTCGGTAGCCATTGGTTTTTTGCCATACTGTAAAGGTCTATAAATGGCTACCAGCAACTGTTTGGTTACCAACATTCTTCAAAATATCTTCTTTTATATTCGGCAGAAGAAAGAAATTCCTACAGGTTTGGAAATTGAGGGTGAGTCAATGACAGAATTTTCATTTTTTTGTGAACTTTCCTTTTAAGCCAGTTAAGTCATAAAAACAAAAGTATCAGGCCATTAGCTTAATATCCTTTATTTCCAAATTCACATGTACATCAACAATAATCATTGTAAACCAGTTATTAATAAAACACACGAACAATATTGACAACCACAGTTCCCAAGCTAAAATGTACAACTGCAAAAATGGTGTATGGAGTCAATGTCAACAGGATGGCAAACTGCACCCAGAACCATGTCGCAGGTGTGCTATAGAGTGAGACATTTAAACCAAAGGACAGACTGACTTTCTTTCCCTCTTCCTGTCCGCTGAACACTCACTTCCCCTCTCATCACAACACCAAAACCGTAACAAGCAGCTTATCCCATATCCAAACTCTCCCGACCTTCCCAAAACCACCCTAGTCAGAAAACGTTCAGAAACTTGTTGCCAATTCATGTAAAAACTCAGCATGCAGATTAAAATGTTGCAGGCATGGTTTCTGAACTTCTCTGCTTATTTTTTTGAAGTCTCTTCAAGTCCTTATATAACCATACAGTCATAAACATACATTAAATATCTAATGGTAGTTACACGGCTCCATCTCCAACACAAAGAAACAGGGGTCGCCGTCTGAGTAGTGCTCTTTTCCACTACTATCTACATAGATTCCTAATAACATCAGCGATTATGGGATATACGCAAGTAGAGGCAACGCAGTATCTCGGGCTGCTTACATGAAATGCATGCAAGGAGCAAAAATCATGTGGAGTGGTTCGAAGCTCATTAAACATTCTGCGATAGTGCAGGGTCATTACATCATTGTTCAGTACAACAGAAGACCATTTTTTACATTTTACAGCTATAAAGTGGAAGCGGATGATGTGGTCACATGTGACAGATCGAAGTTGAACGGCATGCTTGTGCTCGAGCGACGCTTTCTGTGAAGAATACAATACTTGATATAGTTCATGTCGCCAGAAAATTTATAATACAGTGCGTGCCTGAAGAAGAACAGTTTGGCAATTCATCTCATAAATGATTTCTCAGCTAGAGCTGGATGTCGTAGCGAGAAATGAGAGGAACTGTTGGCAGTATTATGGAGGAAGTTTACAGGTGCATAGGTTGTTTTTCCACAAGATATTTCAAATAGCGTTCAGATTTCTCACATGCAACCTGTTTTTAATAAAACAGTAACACTTTACGATAACGTTAGTCAATGCAGGTTGAATCAAACAAAAAGAGCTATTTTTATTCCAGGTCAACTTATTTCCTGTTGTTCGTTGTTAGTAAATAAATGTTCAAATGCATTAGTATATGCAGAAATGAACATTTATCGAGATTAATAAATGCTGTAAAAGTATAGTTTATTGTTATTTCATGATACCTAATGCCAACAACCTGAACCTCATTGTAAAATGTTACCAATCAAACTGTCCAAAACAGCAGACATGTCCATCTTGGTTAAAACACATGGCTACAATTTTATGTTTATGTTAAAAAATATAAATGGAAGTTGAAATTTTCTGTTAGAGAACAAGCAAACAAACAAAAGGGAGGCGTTTTCAATGAAGCACTGACATAATTCAAACCAATAATTTAAGACTGCCCACAAAAAAAGTGTTTTCATTTTATAAACATCCCATATTCATCCACAGAATAATACTGTAAGAGACGTTTCCTCATTTTAGACGTGAAGTATAATCTCTGATCGACAGCACATACGAGAGATTGAAAAGAACTAAACAGCTTTCAGCTTTCTACACAAAGCTGCTATGCACCTCTTTCTTCACATAAGCCTAGCAAATCATTTCAAACACAAACTGTGGGGCTTTAAGTTTCTTTCTTTCTCAAAGTCAAGATACGATGCTCTAATTTTCATTTTAAGCACTGCTAAGCGGTTTATTCATAATCTCAATCTAATTTTAGCCTGATTTAAAAATGAGAACAATCCTCTCTGAAAGTAAAAATGGGTTCTGTATGAACTGGCCTAAATCCAGTAGTAACCAAAAAATGGCATGCATAAGGAAATATATAATGGTCAACAAAGCCATACAAATACATGAATGTAATTTTGTGCTACTAAATATAGTCAAGGGAGGTCGGTCGGAGGAAATTTCCAATTGCTAAAATTAAAAATTTCCACCGTGGGCACTGCCTTAAAGTGAAGGATGAGGCAAATTCATACATAATTCACAGTTCAAACAGCTTCATTGGCCTATAACAAATCTTAAGTATTACAAAATCGAACAGTGACTGCCAAAAGTTACTTGGCGTTGTTTTCTGGGCCACAAAATGACTTTCAGAGAGAGGTTAGAATACCATCAGGTATGCGGAAGAGAATGGGAAGGGATGGGGTTGTGGGGGCGTGGTTTGGTGGCGGTATGGTCCAATCACAAGCCCTGCTTGGCCAGCGATGCAGACACCTGGTCAGCGAGGGTGGAAAGCTGGGGCGGGCCTGCCATGTTGATGCTGCCAGAAGAGGAGACGGTGCTCAGGCCGTGTGGCGACTCCTCTAGAGACACGATTTCTGCGCCATGGTCGGTTCGCGCTTTGGCCTGCTCACGGAACATCAGTTTGTGCGACTCAATCTGGGAAAAGTAAATATATATGAACGAATGACCGCAAATGAAACCTCTGAGGTGAAATGGAGAGCGTCCAGCGTTGGTTTATGTTGGCTCAGAGCAGGCCTGAGATTCTTGGATGGAGATCCAAACCTAGTTCTGGACTGAATATCTAATGTAATGGTGCTATTTCTATAAACTATTTCCTAGGTGTATTTGAGTTTCTAATACTGAATAATTCTAGATGAGTATATTTGATTTAAGAGCCAGAATATTTATCGAGTACCCTCAAAATGCTGAATAATAATATGCTTAAATGATCAATGAATAAACAATTCATCAAACAATAAAAAAGGCATAAGATGGCATTAAAAGGGACAAAGGAGCAGAGAAAAAAAATCATAAGAAAATAAACGAAATATCAAGAACTTTTTTTTTTAACAAGGTGATTATTTTTGTCAGTTGCTTTTTTGTAATGATGATTTCACATCACTCTGTGCCAGTAGATGGCACCCAAGATGAATTTCACAAGATACTTGTGCAAGCGTACAATTACAAGCAATATACAATTTATTTTGAATTCATTCATATGAAACATTTTGTCTTTGTTCATCTGCCAATTTACACAATTTATTAAGTGATTTCTTATTTGCAAATGGATTTATCAAATGATGATGATGATTATTATTATTATTGTTGTTGCCATTTATTTATTGATTTAATTTAATATAGTTTTTTTATAGGCAAGACACTACAGGCAAAACCATTTTGTTTCATACACTGTTCAAAGAATTTGGCCTATTTTGCTTTTAAATGCTTATTTGTACGGTGGCCGAGAAGTGCAAAGCAAATCACAATTCTGAAAACAAAATAACAAATTACAAACACAAATGCAAGTCTAAAAAACAAAATAACAATTCAGAAAGCACAACAACAATTCAGAAAACATTATAACAAGTCAGAAAACACAATGACAAATTCGAAAACAAAATAACAAGTCAGAAAACACAACGACAAATCAGACAAACCGGAAAAGGTAGGTATAGTTTGAGACAGCGCCATTGGTTTGGGATTACTCACCGCTGACTGGACGAGACATCTGTCAATCAACGTATACAGGGAAGAACCAGCCGAAGAACAGCAGAGTCGTGGTAGAAAGTTCGGAGATGGTATTAAAGTAGCTCAGTTTAAATGTATTGTATGACTTGCCCTTACTCTGGAATAAAAAAATACGGGGTGTCTATTTACGTTTAGTTAAAAGTGGCTGTAAATCATTAGCTCCAGATGGATAAGTGCGTGCCCTTGGCTTTTTGACGCGATCGACCCGGGTTCGATCCCGCCTTTTGCCTAACTTTTTTTCCCTCCCTTTTCAAATCTCGTATTAGCAATGGATTCTATTTACACTAAGTGAAAATACCTATTTACACTGTTAAAATAGCAGGATTTCTACTATCAAGTATACTACTTGTTGCAAATAGTGGCAATTATCTGCACTTCAGTATTGTAGTACATTATAAAACAGTATGCAATAATAACGTATTGAGTGTAAATTATAATTTTAATTTTAATTATTAAATGGATGCCACCTTATTGGTACAATAAAGCCCTCCCTACACCTACCCTAACCGATACTTTATTTTCAACTTTTTGATTATTTCCTTAATTTTTATTGAAAATAAATGCCTTTACGATGGAGATTTGAAAATGGAGGGGAAAAAAGTTAGGCAAAAGCCGGGATCGAACCCGGGTCGATCGCGTCAAAAAGCCAAGGGCTCGCACTTATCCATCTGCGCCACTGAAGCTGATGATTTACAGCCACGAATCCATTGCTAACAGGAGATTTGAAAAGGGAGGAAAAAAAATTTCAGCAAAAGGCAGGATCGAACCCGGGTCGATTGCGTCAAAAAGCCAAGTGCACGCACTTATCCATCTGCGCCACTGGAGCTGATGATTTACAGCCACTTTTAACGAAATGTAAAGAGACACCCCATATTTTTTATTCCATAGTAAGGGCAATTCATACAATACATTGTTACGATAGGAAATTTACAAAATATCTTCATGGAACATGAACTTTACTTATATCCTAATGATTTTTGGCATAAAAGAAAAATTGATAATTTTGACCCATACAGTGTTTTTTTGGCTATTGCTACAAATATACCCCAGCGACTTGAAGGCTTGTTCACACTGGGACGAATATCGCACGCGATTATCGCCGACGTTTAACGCCTCGTGACTAAACAAAGGGCGCCAATGTGAGTGTGCACACCGACGCGCAAAATGCGAGGTGTAAAAAGCGTAATTTAAAAAAAAAAACGCATCGGGCTCGGTTTTTTGGTTTGACGCGCCGAGTTAAAAACTGGCCGACCAATGAGATTGGCGCTTTTGTTCACGTGATCTCGATAAGAGGAAGTTGTTATGGAGAGGAATTGCAGATCAAATAGGATTCGAGTATTATAGTATTTCTGTTTTTCATTAAGCGTCATCTAATGTCAGGGAGTGAATTTGCACGTTCACTCGGCTCATCGCCTGCGAAAATCGCTTGGGTATGAACACAAAAGACGCGTTAAAAAACGTCGGCGATAAGCGCGCGCGATAACGAGGCTTAAGACTAGTTTTGTGCTCCAGGGTCACATTTTATTACACGCACATCTATCTATCTATCTGTCTAGGCTTTTACAAAAGGGTTTGTTGATATATCATCCATCTAATATATATTGAACATTTTATTCTTCAAAACAAACAGAAAATTTAAACATAACATTTCAGAAAAATTGTAATCCAAAACAACTATTCACCTGTAGTGTCTCCAAATATATGACAGTAAAGTTCTAGATAGTTTGATGTGGATATCTCCCCCTCTTTGAATACTTACTGGAGTCCTCAATCTTTATCTGGGGGTTGCTGAGGAGGATGGGCTCTGGGGACATACTGGCAGATGAGAGGGTGGGGGTATCAGAGGGGTCTGGGGTGACGAAGCCCTCATCTCGGGGCGTATCTGCCCCTCTCCCCTTCTCTCTCTAGAAACGTAACCCAGGGTGGCCAATGGGTGGTGAAATGAACAACATGGTCAACCAAAACAGAAGGAAACACAAAATGATATGGGTTCAACAAAAAGGAAAATGATGGTAACACAAAACTAAATAAATAAATAAATATTCAAATTAACGATGAAATATGTAATGCTTATATTTTTTAAATCCCAGTTTAATATGCACAGATATTTCTAAGCAACACATTCACTCTGAAGCTCACGGAATCCAAACAAAGGACAATGAGATGAGATTTCAAAGAAGTTAAATTAGTTCAGGGGATTTATTTAAACCTGATCTTCTAAGAACCAAATGATTCAAACCCAGAGATCACCTGAGACAGATTTACACACGCATGGTTGTAAAATGATAAGGATTTATGAATGCTCCTATTTCACTTTAGGGTGGAGAGTGAATAATTGGAGTATCATATCCCATCAGTGGAGGACATGTCGTCTTACCCTCCTGCTGCCTCCTCCAGGTGTGTGTTTGATGTTTTCCATAGATCCCACCTTTGACTGAGCCTTGAATTCAACCTTCTCAGACCTGATCTCAATGTTTCCTCCACCTTGAAAAGGCAGGTGAAATTCCTCATGATTTAACTAAATTGAATGCATAATTATTTACATGCACTCAAAACGCTAAGTAAATCAAGTCCAAGGTTTGAGCTGTGTTTGCGTTTGGTATCTAAAATCCAAGGTGCATGATTTACCTGGTTTGTGGCGGATGTTGTCTTTCGATCCGCACTTTGCCTGCACATTGGTCAGATCAATCTTTTTGTGGAGGATTTGGACCTTTTCAGAACAAAGAACAAGGGTTTTTATTATTCTTCCAGGTAATTATATAAGATTCTGTTTAAACACACTTTCACAGATTTACACAAGAAAGAGAAAAAGCTGTAACACTTTAGTTTAGGGACAAATTCTCAGTATTAAATAGTTGTTTATTAGCATGCATATTGCTAGCATATTGGCTGCTTATTAGTACTGATATAAAGCACATATTAATGCCTTATTCTGCATGAGCATATATTAGAACCCTTAATCCTACCCCAAACCTAAATTGAACTACCTAAGAGTAGCTACACTTAGGCAAAAGTCATAGTTAAAGGCAGGGTATGTGATTTTTCAAAAACGCTTTAGAAAAAATAGTTCATTAGTATGAGAATTGGCTCCCAAAGTAAAGTGTGACCAAAGAAACTTGAGAAAATGCCAGACAGTCGCAAAAGTACAACTGGTCAGTAAACTTTTGAGTCCCCTGAACGCAAAACACCCTCTTGGTGGTTTAGTCGTCTCTGAGAATACCATTTTTAAAACCAATTTGCATTAATAGAGATGTAATCTAACCTCAAATGATGATGAACCACAACCCCTTCGTTATTTTAAAGTCTTCACTTTAGACCACAGATTGAGGAGACAACATGAGAACGGTACAATTGTGTACCATCCTTGCTCCCCAAAATAGAAGCGATGACCTCATAGCCACAGCTGTTGGGGGGGTTTTTCTGTATAAAAAGGCCTCAGTGTCTTCAGGGTGAGGTCAGCTCTCAGCTCTAGCCAACTGCTCACCACAAAGCAGCACTCGGCTGACCAGAGCGCTACAACAAGAGCCCTCTGTGCTAAAGAGCTGATGTCCTTCAACAGAAGATGAGAGCAACTCATCTTGAGTGCATAAGGATCTCTATGGATCAGCCGCTGGTACTTTTAATGAGTGTTCTGGCTGTCCTTAATGACAGGCCGGTTGGCATTAAGGGTTTGGATTTTAGTGGTGGTCAGGTCATCTGTTTTTGTAAGGAGACAGGCTTTCCTCAAAGTCAAGATCAGTCTTATAATTATATAGAAAATGGAAGTATGGGAGCTTTCTGTTTTGAGTGCAGTGGATTGCTCTGAATGTTCTTCCGAGTAAATGCTTAAACATATAAAGATTCACAATGAATTAATGTTACTGTTTTAGGAGGTTTTGCAAAAGAAAATACGAAAAGCTAACAAAAAATGCAGATTGAGGTGAAACAATTTAATAAACCACCACAAAACACAAAATGTACGAGATTTAGAGGGTGAGTGATCATAAAGTCCTAGCTAAGAAACCATTCAGTATTTACCCTGCATTAATATAAAACACAATACATCAGTACTATACCCATTTAATTGTAAATGCTCATTTGCCATATTTCTACATTTAGAATAAGTGATTTAGATAAATGTAATCTTTAAAAACACTAATGTTTTAATAAATAACACTGTTAAATGTAATCTTAAACAAATCTTAAAATCTTTCATATTGTACATTATGATGATGTGATGCCAAAATTCACTTTTAGCATTTAAAAGCACTGACTTTATATTTTATGCATTTTAAGCGATTGATCGGTTATTGGCCAAATTGGCAAATTAGTATCAGCCACAATTGTAATATCGGTGCATCCCTACTATTAAAGTCTCTTTAGTATGATTTTTGGTTAAACACCAACAAACGGGCCCCTGTTTACTCACTTTTCCACCTCCAGGTAAATGTTTGATATTATCTTTGGAACCACATCTAGACTGCACGCTACTTAAGTCCAACTTCTGATCGAGAATTTGAACCTAAAAGAGTGAACAGTTTGGGGAAGAGAAGGAGTTATCTGTATTTTTTAGCTCGGGACCAGAGAGGAACCCAGAGGAAAGTCTTAGGAAAGGCTTTTTAGACCATGAAAGTGCAGGTGTTTGTGACTTTGAGAGGGAAGATGGAACGGGGTGTTTCCACAAATGGTCATAACTTCAGGAAGAACCAAGACTGAAGGTGTTGAGTTCAACCCATAGTTACTCACATTGCCACCTCCCGGTACATGACTGATATTGTCTTTGGAGCCACATTTTGACTGGACATTACTAAAGTCCAACTTCTGATCCAGTATTTTTACCTGGAAAATCAAGTTGGGAAGAGCAGGAGTTACCTTTCTAATTATCTTAGAGACAGAAAGAACTGCCGGTGAATATGTGAACGATACAGCACAAGCATCAATTCACTAAAATAGCTTTGTTGTCTCCCACTCACTCTTGACTTCGGTTTCAATATTCAACAACTGAATTGTAAAGACCCTCTTTTACTGTTCAATATCAATTCAAAAGTGTGAGTAGTTGGTGACTGTGTAACAGACAGAACTACTACATTGAATGAGAGCGTTCACTTTTTACAAGGTTTCTACAAATGGTCATAACTTCAGGAAGAACCAAGACAGAGGGTGTTGAGTTCATCCCATAGTTACTCACACTGCCACCTCCCGGTACATGTTTCAAATTGTCTTTGGAGCCACAATTTGACTGGACATTACTGAAGTCCACCTTCTGATCGAGAATTTTTACCTGAAAGAGTGCAGAGATCACAAGGAAAAGAAGAGTTACCTTTTTTGGGTGAAGCCAAACCAGAAACCTTCTGATAGAACCTAAAAAGTACTTTTACTTATAACATCTGAAGTCATACAGTAATTTTAACTTCATGAGAAGCATCTGAGGAACATCTCAAGTCAGTAAAGGATGGCTGGAAGTTTGATTAGTCTTGATTTCCATCTATCAGTAGTAAAGTAATGAAAGAATAATGGTACATTTAGGAGTATATAATGTTTTACCCCAACGTAACTTACATTGCCACCTCCAGGTGTGTGTTTGATATTGTCTTTGGAGCCACACTTAGAAGGGACATTACTAACGTCCAACTTCTGATCAAAGATTTTTACCTGTTTAAAACCAATGTTCGGAAGTTTTCAATGAACAAAAATACCAAAATGGTTCCCGGATTCTCATGAAGCATAAAGACATTATAAAGTGCTTTCCCAAAATAGACTTGGAATGGCATATATTTTAGGTTGTATGCACAACTGGATAGTTACCATTCTTGGGAAATGTAACCATTACAATACCTAGAGATAATATATTAGTCAATTCTCACTGTACAGTATAATTCTTAGCTAATATTTGGCAAACAGTGACAGTTTGGTGATAATACTCACATTTCCACCTCCTGGCACATGCCTGAGGTTGCCTTTGGAGCCACACTTGGACTGAATATTACTGAAATCCACCTTCTGATCAAGAATTTGTACCTGTGAAAGGAAGAACATTGGGAGAGTTGACTTAAAAGCTAATTTTAGCGAATTAATTTCGGCTGAAATGACTTGCACAGCCAATCCGATTATACTTCAAAACTTAAGCTGCTGCCATTTAAGTGTTTAGGTTTTTTTATATATATAAATTTTATATATTTTTAAACTGCCAAAATGTTCCACATACTTCAACATAAAAATGTGATTTTAACTGGATCTCAAACGTAACTGCAAACAGAACATTCAAGTGAATCAACTCAAAAGATGAATTACCCGGCCGCCTCCAGGCTGGTGCCTCAAGTTGTCAGTGGAGCCGACTTTGGATCGTATGTTCTTCAGATCAGGGAGGGGGGCAGCGGCCGACAGTGATGTGGGTGAGCGGTTCTTCGGAGATTTAGGGGTCGAGCGAATCACTGCGACCTTCTTGATTTCATTTCCTGTGATTGGAGGCTTGCCACCCGCAGCCTTGCTGGCAGGGGATTTGGGAGTTCCGGGGCTGCTGTGCCCGCTGGTCTCCGGGGTCTTAGGAGAGTCTGGGAAACAGTATAGGGTTATGTACATGGCAATAATCTCATAATCAAATCTTCCATTCTTCAAAAATATATATAAGATTCCTTCCTAAAAACTCCTTTGTGAAAGAAACTCGATTACCTTTTCCATTTTTGGCAGCCGAAGTCATGGCAGGAATCTTTGTACCGGCAGCATGAGGTCTACTGCTACTAGGAGCCTAGAGATACACAGAAATATATAGAGCTGTCATTTTCTCAAATTATGCAAAAGCTGTAAAAATATTATTTAAGGACACAAATGCTATATTTGCCTGAACAAGACAAAGGAGTTTGCCATTTTTATTACAAAAATGTTTCCAGGATATGGATATTCGTCATTTTCACTAAATGACATTGTTAGCATTTCAAAATGGCAATTCTCTAGCAAGACATGTACGCCCACTGTTGAACATTACTGGACAAAAGCACTCATATTTTAAGAAGCATTCATAAAAAAAATAGGAAAATTCATTATTGGCCTAATAGCATGTTTGTCTGCTCAAACATACAGTTTGTTGAAAGCACATTCAGTAATTATGAACCCATCCACTGGAAGCACGATAACAGAGCTGCAGCTGAAGTTATGCAGTACAACCATTCTAATCATGCTGACTATTTTCAGCCGTCAGTGCTGATGCTGTATCCTAAATCAAAATTAACATCAAAGATGTGTGAATGAGATGTTGGTCAGTCAGTTGGAGGAGAGAAAATGTTGCCGTTAATCACAGCAGACAGTGAACAGACTGCCAGTAAAACAGGCGCAAAGTTAAAGCACTCTCCACAGAAGCTACAGGACACGGGGTCCGACACCAGCAGCTGTACTCACTCTTGGCCTGGATTCTTTGGGCCTAGAGCTGGTGGAAGACACTGAGGGAGATCTACTAGAGGAGGTCTTTTTCGGGATGGAGGAAGGTGTTTTATGGGAGGAGGGTCTGACTTTACTGTTTTTAGGGGTCTTTATATAAAGAGCAAAATAATAGATGGAGTACAAATAGCGACAGAAAGCAAAATAAAAGGCAGAAAATACTATAATGAAAGTGGAAGAGAACAGAAAGATTATGCCAAACAGCTATTAGCACTCACCCTCTTCTCAGCATCACCATTGGTCTTGGACTGAGCTGTGAAGGACCAAAAATGCACCAATATGAATACAACCAGTATATCGGAAATAGCATGTGAATAAATGTGTTGTTAAACCTAGTGAGCTGCCTAACCATTACTAAATCACTACTAAACCTCACAAGAGACTAATCTGTAACACTAGAGACTCAACTCACAATCGATTTCAAAGCGGTTTGATGTTAACATGTTCCTAATAAGTAGGGTGACCATACGGGCCATTTTTACGGGATGCACCCTTGCCAGGATTTCTATATTGCCTAAAATATCCAGGTTTTGGCTGTTAGCACTGTGCAGATCGATTGTTGTATGACATTATTTCACGAGAGCTATAGAGAGTAGAGCAGACGGCTCCTTATGCTTTCAAATTGCTCTCGCGGTACTTTGGTGTCATACAATGATCGGTGCGCAGCTTCAAGTCGAACGAACGAACAAACACGTGCGCGTATTTGCATCGCTTTGATCGTTCTCACCTTCTCAAGCGCGACGCGCCACGATTGGTCGATTATGTACAATACCTGCATGTTATTGGTCAAACTACTTTGGATGTTTTAGGCAATATAAAAATCATGGCCAGGACGTGTCCCGTATAAATGGCACATATGGCCACCCTACTAATAAGGCGACACAAATACATAGCACATACAATTACTGAATCAAATGGTTTTCGTTTATAATCAACATTTCTCTCACCTGGCCTGCCATCTTGGATTTAAAAGTTCATCGTAATGCATTTTTATATTGCCTTTTCCATGAAGGATATAAATAACGTTACTTTAGAATTAGAAAGCTTAAATAAAATGTCTACGGTAATGCATATATGCTTCTTTAAAATTCTTCCTCCGTACACTCTTAAAAATAAAGTTTCTTTATTGGCATCTACCAGGGCCGTCCAGGGGGGGCGGGTCACCAGTTGCACCCCCCTAAGGACGGCCCTGGCATCTACAGTTCCATCAAGTACCTTGAAAACGCATGGCATCTTTCCATTCCACAAAAGGTTCTTTATAATGGAAAAAGGTTCTTTATATTTTAAAATGTTCTTCACAGTAAGAAAAAGTGGTTCTTTTTAGAACAGTTGACCGAAAGGTTCTTTGGAGAACCAAAAATAATTCTTCTATGGCATCGCTGCGGAAAAAAAACCCTTTTATAAACAATTTTTAAGAGTGTAGGACCGGAATACCTTTGCTAAATTGACTACAGTAAGTTTGCTACATTTATTCCTGATCCTTTCGCTCATTTTCTTCAATTGCGAATTTTAACAGGATCTTATGTAATTCTATTGTTTTAAAGAAACAATTAGGAAATGTAAGCTGTAAATGAAAGTGAGGGGTCTGTTAAAGCAGCGCTGCACCAGAGGGTGTTATGAACACATGCAAGTAACACATTCATGCACACAGACATGCCAAACTGAATTCATTGACCCACGGCCAGCAAACATAGATTTCATCAATCGGCGCAAAACAGGCTGCAAGACCACCGGAGGGAACAAAAGAATGACAGAGTGAGACTGAGTGCCCAAAAAAGGACGACGTGTAGCAAACAATTGCAGGACAACAGATCGTTCTCCTCAGCACGCCGTTCATTTTGGAGGATGTTCGTTATAGACAGAAAGTGGTGCATAGCTAAGCGGCTCTGTAAAACATAGGTGGAGGCAAACCAAGGAAGAGACACTGCACTGGGATTCTGTGAGCTTATCTGCACAGACCTTTGAACTGAGCCACCGGCACCAGGGATTTTCTTGCCGGGGAGACGTGGACACCTTTTGGAGAGCCAATTGTGCTTGTAGAGGGAGAAGTGGCTTCTGCGATACCGCTGCGATCAACCCCTGATAACGTAGCATCGACTTTCTCCTGCACCTCTACCGTTGCTTCCATGTGTTCATGAGGTAGAGTTTTGGAAACACTATGTTCTTTGGTTTCAGAAGGTGCATATTCAGCGAGAGTCGTCTGAGCCCTGCTGGCCCACGCCGGAAGCGTTTCTTCTTCAACATGGCTCTCGTTGCCGTAAAAAGACAGTTCTTCCTCTTCCTGGAGGGTCTCGCTGTAAGGAGCCCTGGCTTCTGCAGTCCTCTCCCCGACGGATGTCAGGTCTTCCAGGGCAGCGCTGCGGACCAGGAAAGTCATAGGTGGCTCGTTCTCCAGAGACAGGCTCCTGGTGCGGTCTGGACTGACGGCTGTCCGCCGATGATGGGAATGGACCGGTCGTCCAGACCAGCTGCTTCTGAGGAGGTCTTCGTCCTGCTCTAGTATTCGCTGGGGGTCTACACGGCTCCAGTCCGAGTGTTGATCATAACCATCTGATGAAAACCCTGCTGCTAAAGCTGGAAACAAAGCCGCTTTTGCCTGTCACTAATGCACGTCCCATTCACCATGGACAGAGAGTGGACATAAAATTTACAGAAAGCAAAGACAACATCTATATCACTCTTCTCAAGGAAGCTGTCACATGATAAGGAGAGTCACAAAAACACTTGTGGTGACAACCATAGAGGAAAGACAACGGGCATAACAAACTGGTTTGCTGGCCTTTGCTAACATACAAAACAAACAGCTGTGATGGAACCGGACTTCACACTGAACACAGAAATATGAGCTGATAGGTACAATTGAAGAGCAAGATTGCTTGCAAAAAGTGTTTTTTAAAAATCTGACTTAAACATGAAGCATGTTGTTTTTGTGCCATAAACCTTGAGAAAAAAGAAGTACACTTTAGCATACTTTATTTAGTATTTATTATGGAAATGATATCCATTAAAAGTATATCTGTAATGTTTATTTTATGTTATTTACAATTAAATAAAAATATATTATAGTTTAAATTTATATATTAAATGCAAGAGTTCTTCTTGACCCACTAAATTAAATATTATTTCATAATTACTTCTACTGTCTTTGAAATATTGTTACTGACAAGCATTTATGATAACAAAAATATAGGCATATGTCATGTATTTGTGATTGCACTAAACTGCAACTTTTTTTTTTTTTAAATGCAACTTTTTATTGTAATTAAATATTTTACATGCGAGTCAAGACATCAAAATAAGTGTCTCTTTTAAGTATGTCAAAAAATGTACTTTAACACTTTTAATTTGAAATTATTACAAAATGTATTTAAGAGTCTTAAGAAACAATGTCATGAAAGTAGACTTTTTTTATTCTTATTATATAAGTACAGGTTTTTTTTAAATATACTTCAAAGATTTGAAGTACACTATAAGTGCACTTTCAAGTGCGCTTCTTTTTCACAAGGGTAGCAATTAACAAACAAACATGCCTCCCTTCTGCCATTGGCTGGTTAAAACAGAAACAGTTCCACCCCAAACTTAACTGTTTACTAAATAAACACAGCAACAGTGTTTGCACTGTGTTTTCACAACCAATGAATGCTTCTATACTATTTTTTTCTACATATTTAAGAGAAAAATGATTGGAGTCTGCTCTTTAAAAGCACCTAGTTGCTCCTGATTATTAAGATAAAATGGACATACGGTGTCTCTGTGAATTCACAAAACCAAATAACCAGTACAAGATACAGATCAGTGAGGTGAAGTACTACCAGACAAACAGTTAAATTAAAAAGAAAAGAAAAGAAAAAATCTACGAGATCATAATTAATGTTGCATAATGGCTATTCTACAAAGCATGACACTAATATGGTAGTTGTGAAAGAGATAAAAAATAGTACTTTACCTGCAGGTGCTGTTCCTCCAGCTTATTAATGATCAGGATATGTAGCAAACAGAGAGAAAAACATAAAAGACAACATTAGAGAATCACAAAGATGGACTATAAACACTATAACCTAGCGTGAAATCGCACCATCAATATACTACACTTCATTTTGAAATCACAAAAGCAACAAATACTTGCAATTATAAAACGGATAGTTCCGGTCCTTGATTCTGATTGGTTGAGCCAAGTTCGAAGCTGTTGTAAATTACTCTACAAACATACACCTTTGTTTACGTTTGTGTGTTGCTCAGCAACCACTCTGTTGCAACCATAACTGATTCTGGGGAACTACATTGATTGGTGGAAGAATAATGTTTTTATTAATATCATTACACTTTATTTATTGCTTTATTAAAGCATTGTGACCTGTGAGAGAAGGAGCTTTGGCTGAGATTCTTTTTTGGCACAAAGCATTCATTCCAGACTTGGCATAGCATCACATCTACCCTGGCAAAGGCAGCTGAGCTCTCTGAGGTCTTTGTGACTAATCACATGGGAACTAAACTGAGAATGGCGCTGGAGTCTCCCTCGAGTTTGTTTTGATTTAAAAGCCTGAAACCTGTCAGCATGCCTCAGCAGTGATCTCAAAATCAAATTGTGTGCTTGCAGACATACATATTACCTTACACTTTACAAATCACCCCATTGTAAGCGTAACATAAAAAGGATTTCAAAGCAAGAAATGGCAATTTGAAACAACTGCACCCAAGATGGCATTCTTGTTACCAGTAGGCTCAAACAGAAGCAAATGCATCCTGCAGGCTTTAAATATGCAACGAATCAGAAAAAAACGCTGTAGAAAATGAGAAGCATTAGGATGTAAGGCACAAAGGCATCCACATAAATTAAAGCACAAAAGGGCAGTCAAGCAAAGCATGTCAGTCAAAAGAGGCAGCAGTCGATGGAGCAGAAGATCCATACCACTCGCCATTTCCACTAGAGGCTGGCACTGATCCTCTTTCTCTTCCTGTCTTGAATCCTGGGGGCTCTCTATAAAACAGTCATTTGAACGGTTTACACACCAAGCTACTAAAGGAATTCCAGGTTTACTTGTGAAAGTGAAGCTGCTGCTAAAGTCAAAAAGCAAGCCAGAAATGAAAGGTTTAGCTTCACAGCTCAGCTGCAGTGAGACTTTAGTTGGGTTCCAAAGTGCTCTGCTGAAAGAAAAGAACTGGATGGTAAACTCACACGAGCACTATGACAAAATAAATTAAAAAGGAGAAAAGCGCATTGCAAACAACCAGAAATGATGGCAGCCTGGTCTTGAAACGCTGTATATTTATCAAGGCATAGTTAGTAAAAGCCATTACATTACATAAAAATAAATACTTAAAAAAAAAAACTTGGTTAACTTTGTGCTTAATAAAAAAAGGCAATTTGAAAGGGAAAGGGAAGACAAAATGCATTTCAAAGCATCTTTATTATAAGTGCAGCAATGCATACCACATTGCTTCTCCTCAGCAGAGGAGGTGCCTTCAGCATTACTGTGCTCATCATCCACCCGTTCTTCTGAAAACTCCTCTGTGAGAGAGAATGGTGGTTAAAAAACACATAAGGCACAACTAATGTGGAGTTATCAGTTGTTCGGGAAAATCAGTATTCATAGAGACATGTTTAAAATCTGTTAAGGTTTTTCAATTTGACAGTATTCGTCTTAATTGGCAAAAACAACAAGTTTACACAGGTAACAAGACATTTTTTGTTTTGGTTTGTAAAACAATAATAAAAACAAAATTTTTAATTTAATTTAATTATTTTGAAAAGTATTACGTTTTTCAAGAAATTAATGTCAAACAGCTGGAGCAATCAGTCACACTGTACTGTGACCTCTATGCGACCTCAGTATTTCCCTGCAACCGGGTCTCTGAACTTGGTAGGGGAAAAAAAGTAATTAATTCAGTTGTTGTAAGGACACCTGTAAATTTAAAAACACACTGCTAATTTTACTGTCCAATAAAATATAAGAGGAGAAACAGAGGCCATTTGAATGTACTGGCATAAAAGCAACAACCTGCAGTGTTGAAAAGTAACTGCTTATTGAACTAACAAGAAACATTGTACAAAACATCCAAAATACATTTTGCCCATTCAGCTTTACAAAAAAAACACAGTATAAATCAGAGGTGCGGAACCTTTTACTATGGGTGCTGTGGGCCAAAAGTAAAAGCTGCGTTACATCCAACTATTTCATAATAAAATGTACAGTGTAAACATGAAGATATGAATTAGAAATGAAGATATGATTAATTGGCATGGCGGGCCAAATTAAAGGTCATCATGGGTCAGCACTGGCCTGCAGGCCCTGGTTTGGGCTTCTCTGGTTTTCAAAAATACATACTTCAAAAAGTAGACTGCATTAAACACTGAATCACATGCACCTCCTCAAAACTAGGGGCATTCTGCTTTGCTAAATGTTACTGTTTGAGTCTATTGCATTTTTGTTGGTGTAATCATACTATTCTTATTTCTTTGACAATGTAGTATGCGCAAGTAAGTCCATTTTGATATTATTTAAGCAGACTTCTAGAAGTTAAACATTTTTACACAAAACTGAATTAACTGCTAAAAAAATCCAGGATGATAGCTGATGACAAAGGGATCATATGGATCACAATAAAAAAATTTTTTTTAAATGTGCAATACTTTGAATTCTGAAAAAAACAAGCAAAACATGTCAACAAGTTTAAAAACACCAGTAAAATTTTTTTTACACTATAGTTCCTTTCCAGATGAAACAAAAGGGGGTTTCACACATACAACCCTTTCTGGAAAATCACCTGTAAATGACCACTTAAGAGATCATGTATGAACAGGACCTTTTGAGAAATACTGTTAAATTCGATCTAGAAATTTCCTGAATGAAAAGTTGTAACTTTGCTGGTAAAATTGCCATTCTGATGGAAATGATGCAATTACTCTGCACTGTGTACAATAAAGGCTGGTTCACACAAAACGCTAGTCTATTGCATTTTTGTTGGTGTAAGCATACTATTCTTATTTCTTTGACAATGTAGTATGCGCAAGTAAGTCCATTTTGATATTATTTAAGCAGACTTCTAGAAGTTAAAACATTTTTACACAAAACTGAATTAACTGCTAAAAAAATCCAGGATGATAGCTGATGACAAAGGGATCATATGGATCACAATAAAAAAATTTTTTTTAAATGTGCAATACTTTGAATTCTGAAAAAAACAAGCAAAACATGTCAACAAGTTTAAAAACACCAGTAAAATTTTTTTTACACTATAGTTCCTTTCCAGATGAAACAAAAGGGGGTTTCACACATACAACCCTTTCTGGAAAATCACCTGTAAATGACCACTTAAGAGATCATGTATGAACAGGACCTTTTGAGAAATACTGTTAAATTCGATCTAGAAATTTCCTGAATGAAAAGTTGTAACTTTGCTGGTAAAATTGCCATTCTGATGGAAATGATGCAATTACTCTGCACTGTGTACAATAAAGGCTGGTTCACACAAAACGCTTTTTTTTTGTTCCACTGCGCTGCTTTTAATTGTTTTTCTATGTAAACAAGCACTAGATGGACATCTTTGACCATTGCACCACATCTCACTGGTTTTTCAGCATCTTGCTCATGAACGTTGAGTCATTTAGGGTTTTAGTCACTTGGAAGTAAAAAAATACTGCCAAATAGTGAAACTACTTCCTACTCATCGTGTGAATGGTATCTTAATGGTATGTTAAGCGTTTGATTGTGTGAAAGCAGCTGTTTAATACTGTGCTTCTAGAGCCACTACTAGCTTTACTATCTCTAACATACTCACTCTCTGCTGTGCCATTGCAGTATCTGCCATTTATTGGTGGCAGATGCTCTGAGTAGTGTTTCCTCCTTGTGTGTGGCATTACAGGAAGAGCAAAAGGGGAGAAAGTGTGCACTAGTGAAGGCTGTAAACTAGGGAAATATAAGCCACGCGCTAAAGAATGCAGGGGGTCAGAGAGGAAAAAGAGAGAGTGTTATGGTCCCATTTATGGCATGTGAATACATACAACACAACGGAAGACTCTGTGGCAAGCTGGCACCTTCACAAAAGACTGTCAGTCAATACCGCCACTGTGTTTGTTCCTTCCTTCCATACACATGCTTGGAGTTCAGCGATTGGCTGTGGTTTTAAATAAGTGACTACATTTACAAAACGTTCTCCAAAAAAAAAAAAAAAAAGACAGATTTTCCGAGAACTATATTGCAATATCATTCGTTTAAAGGAATAGTTCACCCAAAAATAAAAAATATTGTCTGAAAATCCCTCAGGTCCATTGTGGGTCACCCTCAGGTCATCTCAGTTTATTCACTTGCTCACCAATGGATCCTCTGCAGTGAATGGGTGCCGTCAGAATGAGAGTCCAAACAGCTGATAAAAACATCACAATAATCCACAAGTAATCCACACCACTCCAGTCTATCAATTAACATCCTGTGAAATGAAAAGCTGCACGTTTGTGAAAAACAAATCCAGCATTAATGCATTTTTACTGTTGTTTCTGCAACAATACCCATAATCAATAATAATGCTTCCTCCAGTGACCAAGTCTATCCCCTGTTGTCTTCTCACATCAAAATCCATCCACATGTTTGTTTAGAGCTGTTTTGGCTTGTAAACGGTGCTTGATCTGTGCATATTTCTCTCCTGATTCAGACAAGATTTTTTTCCCTGGAGAAAGCAACATTATGGATAGAGTGGTGTGGATTACTTGTGGATTATTGTGATGTTTTTATCAGCTGTTTGGACTCTCATTCTGACGGCACCCATTCACTGCAGAGGATCCATTAGTGAGCAAGTGATGTAATGCTAAATTTCCCCAAATCTGTTCTGATGAAGAAACAAACTCATCTACATCTTGGATGGCATGAAGGTGAGTATAGCAATTTTTTTTATTTTGGGGTGAACTATTGCTTTAAGAAACTATAATCTAGTTTTGATTACACTATATGCTAGAACGACTGAAGCAATCACAGTAAAGAATGCCAGATGAAGTCAAGAGTTACTGAATAAGACAACTGTTTATACTTTTGGTGGAGCAGTGAATGAAGGGTTTTCAAATTCGCTCAATGTCCATCGATTGTGCATACCTTCCCCTTTGTACACTGTTGCCTTACATTTTCTGTAACCCAACTGAGAACCAATTTCATTACTGTGTGCTTTTCAAAAGGCTAATGGTCTGCAAAAAAAACAACAACAAAAAACACAAAACCTCACACACATGCAGAAGAAAGCAGGGTGTGTAATGGCATTGAATTAGTACCAACGTCCTGAGAGGAGGGTGACCCACATGCCTGGATTACAGCGCGACGCAGCTGCAAAGCCTGGATTGAGGGCCCAGTCAAGCATAGCCTTGTGGTTTATGTAAAGGAATTAAAACACAAGGCTGTATCAAAGAGCTGCTGCCACTGCGGCCACCTTCATCACTAAAATATGTATAAAGATCATACGCCTTGCAATGTCTTTGATCATTTGATACGTTTAATTTGCTCATGACGGGAGGAAACACACGTTAGCGGTCATGCTAATTGATGCTCAGAGGGATAACACATATGCGTGTATGCCGTATCACGGTGAATTCATGTGCTAATGAAGTCATTAATATAATCTCATTATTTAGTAGGCACATGTGCAAATGTTTCTCTGGTGTATTATACAGAACAGCATTGTCTGATAATATCGTCCTCTGGCAGCCAAGATATATCTGATTTTGCCTGTCATAACATTGCCCTTGTAATATTTAATAGTGTGCACTACATGTAAATAGATACTATTTATGATTATTTCATCCTTATTGGCTGTGGATCTTTTACACACTCTAAGAACAAATATTTTGGCTCAACAACACTGAAAAATAACGCAATAGTTTGCACCAATCTTTTTGAGTTATGACAACTTTCAACCCGATCTCACGGCAATTCGTACATTTTTTGACAAGGTGGCTAATTCGTAAGAATTCCTACAACCTCACTCTTATGAAAAATCATACGTATTTTACGAGGTGGTAAATTCATACACCTTACCCTGCCCCTAAACTTAACCGTCACAGAAATCGTATGAGTGAGGTCGTGCAAATTTGTACGAATTAGCCACCTCAACCAACAAACTACATTGTACAACTACAATGAATTGTAGCATAAACTAGCACCATAAACATTTTAAGTAATCAACTTCAACAATTTTGTAAGTTGTTCCAACAAATTTAAGCATAATTGAGTGGTGGCCATGGAACCAACTAATCTTATCTATTTAAATTAAAATTAACAGCTAACACATCACAAGCTAACTTTTGCAAAAAATGTTAAATATTTGAGCTCATATGGCTCATACGTAGCCTTTCACAACTTAAACGAAAGCACAACTTTTCAGCATAATGGTAACAACAAAAACGTCATAACAGAAACTCTTTTAAATGTCAAACATTCAAACACATCAGCAATACACAATAACAGGTCTTTCCATTCACTAAAAAAACACATAAAATACCAATTCAACATTTATTCTTCTTATCGAGTTCTATGCAAAGCATGATGAAAACTAGAAATCTACTGCCCAATTCTCAAAGCTATCGAGGCAATTTCATCAAGTTACTAAAAAAATTTAAAAAATTTTTTTTAAAAGGTTGAATTAAATAAATAAATGCATGTTTGAAAGTTACGATTTTAATTTATTTAAAGGGACAGTTCACCCAAAAATGAAAATTTTGTCATCATTTACTCTTATATTGTTTCAAACCTGTGTGGGTTTCTTTCTTATTTCAAATACAAAAGAGATTTTGAATTTTGAAGAATCAAACAGTTAATGGTCCTCATTGACTTCCCTAGTAGAAATACTATGGAAGTCAATGGGGACCATAAACTGTTTGATTACCAGCACTCTTCAAAATACCTTCATTTATGTTCAACATAAAGAAACTCATACAGGTTTGGAACAACACGAGGGTGAGTAAACGATGAAAAAAAAATTATTTTTGGGTGAACTATTCCTTTAAGTTGTGGTAGAAGGTCCGCTGCATTTGTAGACCATATTCCATATCAGTATGTAAACTTGTCCTTCAACTACATGTGAATGCTGTCATGAAACACACACACCCTGTTCACACTGCAGAGCTTGTTTAATAGTTCTGACTAATCAGTTAATCAGTATGTGTGTGTATTTATTTGGACTGGCTGTGACACAACCAACCTGTTTTCCTACAGAAGCGAGCTCACCTTTCATTGGACAGTCCCCTGGTCTCACGAGCCCCACCGCAATTCCATTCTCCTTATGGAATTGGTTTCCATGGTGATGATCATTGATGGTCATTCCAGAAAGGGAGGTTGCCATGGTATCGCCAGAGTTGTTGTGAGCTGTGTGGCTATTGGGCGAGGAACTGAATAAATCGTGCTGCTGGTCCATAGCAAGTCCAAATGAGGATACTGAAGGGGGAGGGGAGGACGGAGGGTAAAGGTAAGAGAGAAAAGAGCGAGAAGGGTGTAAAAAGAAAGAAAGAAGGGAAAATAAAAGGAATAAGTTAGTGGATGTACAAGAGAAAAGCAGTTCAAAAAGCTTTTGCCTGGGACTGATTGTTTTGCTCTGATTCCTTGTGCCAAAATTATGGTGGACCAGTAGTGCACAACACAACAAAATTTCCACAACATAACGAAATCGCCACAGTACAACAGAAATAAGCCGGAACACAACAAAATTAGCTAAACACAATGAAATTAGCACAATACAATGGAAACAAGTCGCAACACAAAGGAAACAAGCTATAACACAATGGAAACAAGCTACAACACAACGGAAACAAGTCAAGCCACAGCACAACGGAAACAAGTCACAACACAATGAAATTAGCACAACACAACGGAAATAAGCTGCAACACAATGGAAACAAGTCGCAACACAACGAAATTAGTCCTATGTGTTGTGATGTGACGATTTTGTTGTGTTGTGGAGATTTTGTTGTGTTGTGCACTACTAGGCCACCGTTCAAAATGGCTTTTCAGTGCTGACAGAAGAAAAAATTCCGTGAAAAAATTCAGTTTGAAAATCCATAATCCATTATCAGAAACCTCAGAAACAACTGTCAAACCAACCATATGACTTCGGTGAGTCAACAGTAGAGGTGTCTATCAACTTTTCGAAGGACAGTGTGGGTTGAATCAATATCCAATCGGCAGGATCCGTCTCTTCACACAGGGCTGTCACAAGCTCAATGTAAACAGAGCCAGAGTGCCGGTGTGAACCTGGATATTTATACTGCCAAACATGCCGGTCTAGCTTAAGGTTACTGCCATGCGGCCTAAAATAGTGCAGTCAAGCCAACATGTCCCTATGCACCTCCTGCAAGCCTTTCTGTAGTCACTTTATTAAACCATTGTATCGCACAACGTAACACAGTGCACTTGCAAAACTGCTTTGGTATGTTCTTATTTGCAAGATGAAAGACTCACGCCTTATATGACGACAGAATGTAATTAACAATCGAATTGTCAAATTACAGAAAACATCCTTTTTTCCACTGACCGCAATAGTTTGGACACTCCCGCTTTAGAGCTATGAGGTGTTAGAAATTCAAATATTCGCTCATGACTACATAATCATTTTGTAATACTATAATCGCTAATATTGAAAATCCATCTTGTTAGTGGTACTTGTTATTAGGATATTTAGTTAGCTACCCAGCCCAAAGCAGATTATACATGTTGGATATTTCACAGCCATCCTGATGCACTATTCATCCTACATGCAAACACACACTCATTACACAGCGCCCAGCCCTCCAGACATCCTGACAGCTCATTCTGACGTGTGTGCTTGTAGCACTTAGAAACAGTGTTTTTTTTTCTAGAGCAATGGGGATGACTTTTCAACACACACACAAAAATACAGTAAAAACGGTAATATTGTGAAATATTATTACAATTTAAAATAACAGCTTTCTATTTTAATATACTTTAAAATATCATTTATTTCTGTGATGCAAAGCTGAATTTTCATCAGCCATTACTCTAGTCTTCAATGTCACATGATCCTTCAGAAATCATTTTAATATGCTGATTTATTATTCATGTTTGGAACAGTTGTGCTGCTTAATATGTTTTTATAAACAGTGATACTTTTTTCAAGATTCTTTGATTAATAAAAAGTTTTAAAAAACGGCATTTATTCAAAACAGATTTTTTTTTTTTTTTTTTACAATGTAAGTCTTTACTATCACTTTTTCATTAATTTAACATATTCTTGCTGAATAAAAGCATGAATTTCTTTCAAAAAAAAAAAAATGACGAGGGTGAGTAAATGATGACAGAACTTTCATTTTTGGGTGAACTATCTATCCCTTTAAATTTTTCATGAGCTAAGTACAGTCGCAGAAAGTTTCATGCATTATTTAGTTTCATCATCTGAGGTTTCAGAAGTGTCAACCATTGATGGCAAACATAGATTGGAGTAATGAGCAGCATATTATAGTAGATCTACATGATTTAGAGAGGGAATAAGTAAGCCTAAGACTGCTGCATTACCAGCATCTTCACTGCTACTATAGTGTGACTATACAAAACACAGCTGTTGATGTAACCCATTAGCATTTATTGAATACTTTCCCAGTTATATCAACAAATTGCTCTTCTCTTTCATCTTCTTATGGCTTTCCCTGCTCTGCTTTACTAAAACCCACAGCCAAAAGAAAGAAAAAACCTGTCTGGAATGGATTCTCCAGGTCATTGCATTGGGCAGTGGGAAAAATCTCACCTGTTTTATGTGCATCTGGCACACAAGCTGTCTGGAACACAGAATTTGCACAAGGATTCAGGATCTTTGCTCTCTCACCTTTGCTCAAAGCTTTCTGTACACTGGGAATGTGATGACTGCTCAAGATTGTCCAAACAACATCTTGTTCTTCAATGGAAGCAAGAACATCAAGAACTCCTTTGTACAAATTTGCTCATTTGATTAGTGACCTAAATAGTGCAGAATCTCAATCTGTTTATTATTTATGCCATAACTTTCCAAATGCAAATTTAATTTTTGAATCCCTTATGTTCAACATTACATTTGGACCACACTGTATGTCCAATGAGTTTGAGTTAAAAGACCTATTAAAAATGTCCTGACTCGACCTAGTTTCGTAACACCACATGCCTCCAAGGGCAGTTGAAGAGCACCATCTAACCAGGCACTAACATCTGTTGTCTTTTGTGTGGCGGTGCCTCATTCTGAGTGTTAAAGCATAAAAAACGTGCACAGTTGGCTCTCTAATGTGTGTGTGTGTGTGTGTTCAAGGAACAAGAATGATGAACCTGGCACTGCTCGTGGCCCTTCTGCAAACCCACATAAACAGGGTGATTTAGAGGGTGTGTGCGGCTAGAGAAAGCACAAGATCAACATAGATGTTTGCACAGCACCTGCGATACTATGCAAAGACATATTCACCACACAGTACACACATAAAGCCATCCGAAGTGTCAGTAACTGAATGCAGGAATTCAAATGAATCTCTTTTCGCAAAGCAGAGGTGTTGCCAGGACACAAGATCAGATCGCAGTTGTCTTTCCTTCTTTATTGCCTTTGAGTTGCTAATGGACAACATGTGGCAATAAGTAAGGTGTTCTTCATTTTAAAATGAGGCAATCGGTGGTGGAATACTTACCTACACTTAAAAAAAACTTTAACTAAAGCTTATTATTGAATAATTGTGCAGTTTACACTTCACAAATGAAACAGAATTCATTATTCCACACAGTGTTGTCACATGACATCATCAAATTGCATGTGAATGGTGTACAGCTAAAGGGATAGTTCACCCAAAAATGAAAATTCTGTCATTAATTACTCGCCCTAATGTTGTTCCAAACCCATAAAATGTTTGTTTATCTTCGGAACACAATTTAAGATATTTTTGATGAAATCCAAAAGCTTTCTGATTTTCTGACAAAAATAACGACTTTATTCGACAACTTCTCTTCCATGTCAGTCTTTGATGCGCATTCCTTTGATGCGCTGTGCCTTGTTTGCAAGAGGAGGAATGCACACATATGCATCGTCATGTATGTCAAAATATTCGTCGAATTAAAAATAAAAATCCACATTCGAATGCAACGTTTTTGCATTCGAATGTGGATTTTTATTTTAAATTCGACGAAAATTTGAAATTTTAGGTGTGCGTTAAGGAGGCAGCCTTATCAGTGAGAACATCAATGCGGAGATCTTGTTTACGTCAAAACTGAAACCAAGCCATTCACACAGAACGCATATTTCGCGCATTTTCTAGAGGGACATCTATCACCGTTGCACTCTTGTCTCGCACAAAAGAAGCTGCATGTTTAGAAAGCCATGTAAAATTAATGCAACTTTGAAAAAACGTATCTTGAGACTTTATGGCGTTTTTTTCCCCCCATCCCACTGCAACTCGTGTAACAGTTGTAAAATATTCAATGTTTGGCTACTTGCATCTTACCTCACATTTTTAAAAACTGAAGCAAACTGAAGCAGTGAATTCATGTTTGGTACAGCACAGCCTTCTTTGTTTTGATTGGACATCTAGATTATGTTGACATTGACATAAGTACTGTTAGTCAGATGAGGCAGACCATCCTAAAAATGTCTAAATCTTGTCTAAAATCTAAAAAAAATTGTCATCCTAACAATAAACAGAGCAGCATCACATCTATCAAATATCGAAGAGGATAAGCTGGTCATTTCTAATTATTTTCTATGATTGTTACGGGCTGCACTGAGGTCCAGTAGACAGACAACCTGCTCAACTTCTAATAAAAAATAAATAAATTGCTGTGTGTGTTTGTGTGTGTATATAGCAACTCAACAGGTATTATTTGTTATGCAACCAACCAGGCAAATCTCTAATCAGCAGATCTGACCATGTCAAAAACTGCTTGGTTGGATTTAGCGATAAATCCATGGATGGCACCAGGATGTATCTCCTTAGGGTTTATTTGCTTGTTTATCTGGCACCAAACTGAAAAACCGCGCTCTCCACTGGCACGCACTGGGCTTGTGCTTTAGAATAGCTGAATGTCTGTGATGCTCTCATCACGGACGACTACCCTTGTATCCCTGACCTAAATTTGCTCCACATTGCTATGAAGCACAGTTACTCATGTTCTCTCTCGGCTCTCGATCCCAACCTCCTTTTGGGCAGGGCCAGTCATGTTCGAATTCAAACACAGTCCCATAACAGGGTCACAAAAACGACTCTTCAATATGAAATCCACCAGATCATAATTGCATAAGATCCTAGCAGTCTATGTAGAGCCCAATATTGGATTAGATGTCAAGAATACAGACTGTAAATCTGATGCCACAAAATGCATTCTGAGTGCTGTGATGACATAAGCAACTTCTATTATTTCAGTAGCATGTGAAATGATTCTTATGATGAGTCACTCCCTTATGAACTGGGTGTAAAATGATTCCACTGTACTGTGGTGGAAAGACAAATATTCATTTCAGAAAATTATATAGGCCTATGTTAAATCTGTAATTTGTCTTTTACTACTGCAGCCCAGCCCATCAAGTAATAAATATTTTATTATAAAAAAAATAATGTAATATTCATATATGTATTAATATTTGGACAATTATACAACCAGTATAAAAATATATAATAGTCCAGCTCTAATATAAATGCTAAATGTGATTATACGGCATATTACAAACATTAACATTGTGCTGATTTAAGATAATAATTTGTATGGTGAACAGCACTATACCAATACATTTTGTCTTGACTTTATAGAATTTAGAAATGTATTGAAAATAAATTTATGTAAAAAATATATAAGAAATATTCAGATGGAAGCTCATAAAATGCTCTTGTCATGCAGTATAAGATGGATCATGGGGTTTTGCACCAACTTGTGGAATTCATGCAGCTTGAGTGCTGCTTTCTTTAAAGTAAAAAGAGGACAAACCAAATACTGAATTCTGAAATCACTATTAATTTTTCAATTCATCTATATACTTATGACTATATAATTTGTAATAATTTGGAATCATTAAATTACTAATAAAATCTCAGTCTCAAGCTTTTGTAGCCCACTTTACATATGCTTCAGTTCATGGATAACAGCATTCCAGAACAGTCATGCTTAAATTCTCAGGGCAAAGGACCATGTGGATGCATGTAGACATGGAATTCTGCTCATCACGCTTCTGTCAGAGAGGTAATGGCCTAAGTCTCTACAGCTGCAAATTCACCTCAAATTACACAAACCGCTAGGTCTGTGGCAGAAACCCCAATCACACCCTCTCATGCCAGTTAGTCTGAGGAGACTGGTGTTGCAGCAAGCGAAACCCCTCTGTCAGTGCCATGCCAATTAAACACTCATGCAACACATGAGAGACTTCATATGGCATTATGTCAGAGATTTTATGCTCTTTGTAAGCCTGCCCATATCACTAAACCACAACAATTTGCTCAGATGTTTTCGTGCAGCTTAGTGACCATTAAAAATAATAAGCGTGCACGGCTAATATTTATAATGCTGCAGCTATATCTTTTTTTTTGTTTGTTTTTTGCAACAGACATGTTTACACAAATAGCACAAACAGCAATCACTGTGATGTGATAAGGACATTTTATTACTTCTTCAGAGCAAAGATAATACTTGTATCTAATTATATAAAGTACATTTTAATTTTTTTGATTCAGTGGTTCGTAATGTTTTATGATTTTACATATGCCATAATAATTGCTTATGCTGAAATTCCCCATTAGTGTGTTTGGAAATACCCCCAGTTGGTTGGTTTAATTAACTGAACACTTACGAATTAGATTTGACAATTTTAGTGTGGATTATTTATGATGAAAATGCCACAGCTGCTCTTTTCCATCCGACGAAAGTGCATGGCAGCCATTGTTTGACAATTTCAGAATTCCTGTTGGGTGTTTTTACTTGGTTTATTAAACAATAAAATAATAATAATAATAAAAACGAATTTTAAAAATAAAAATAATTGAATAGAATAGATAATTTCACTTTATTTTGATCGTCCCTTTAACACATACTATTGACTACAAGTAACATTGCCCCTACATATTTACTAACTTTCATTAAGAGTGTTAGTAGAGTATTAGTAGAGTGGTAGGGTTAGGTTTAGATTAAGTTGGCATGTACTTGCAAAGTTATTTATAGTCAGTATTGTCTCGGGAGACTATGACAATAAAGAGTTAGCAGATATTAAGCAGACAGCCTACTAAAACTCTAATGAGAGTTAGTTGACATGTAAGTGCAACATTACTTCATGTCAATAGAATGTTCAAAAGGCACCATCAAAATAAAGCTTTACTGAATAGATTTAAAAAATGTGCATGATGCCTCTGGATACACCCTACAGTGTTCTTTGAAGGGTCTTGTCAGAGGGGCATGTCTGGTCCTCAGCAGTTACTGTAATCCAGAATCAGTCGCCTCAATACAGTCTCATAGCATTTTAAACTATCAAAAAGCAATCGGCCGCTAGCAATGGAGAAAAAAGAAAATCATGTAATCGATAGAAACCGTCAACTGTAATTAATGAGAAAAAAGGTGAGGCAACCCAATAACACAACCATAGAGGCGTGTGCAGGCGATACAAAAAATCCTCAACTCAACCCCCATTTTAAATCGGATTACAGTCCACGGGGATGCAATGTAACAGTGATAATATACTGAAGGTTCCGCATGTGCGAAGCGCGGTGAACATATGCAGAATAATCCTGGTTAATGAATGAAATTCTGCATCCCCATGATTAGACAACTATAGCCTACTGTTGTTGAAGAAAGGCGTTGCATGCCATTATTTGAACACCGAATCAGCATTTGGTCAGCGACGAAGCGTAACCACGACTTGTAATAAAAACGAGTCGTCTATCATTTCAGACACAGAGACACTGTGATGGCTGAATGCAGACACATGAACACAGACGACGTGAAGAGCTGAAATCATGGCCGCATCTCTGTTCTTTAGAGATGGAGGGAGGAGGTGCGTTCCAACAAAGCATCCTTCAACCAAAATCGATTTACAATGAGCTTGAACTCGCAGACAGATTCGGATTTTTAAGAAGAAACAGCCTCACTTAAATTCATTATCCCTTTTATATGGAAATAATAGCATTATTTGAATTCTTTATAGTCATTGTAGCAGGAATAGCCTATTTAGCCAGTATTAAAATTACACATGGCACGCAACAGCTCTCGCACTTTGCGTTCAACTGATAAGAAATAAAGGAAACGTACAGGAATAACGTTTTACACGTCTATGGGTTTAATCTTATAAATGACCACGACAGTATATGGGTATTTGGTGAAAAGTCCCATAAATAGCGTTACATACGCCTTGTTCAGTTTGAATAGTCTTGTTACTTAAAAGTATTTTTCTTATGAGACCTGGTATTCCCCCCCCCAATAAGCGAGTCGATATTCGAGCATATTCTATATTCACAGCATTAGTTAATTAACACGTAAGCAGCGCAGGCCCGATTTAACAACATGACATGACCGACGCCGATTTAAAATTGCTACAGGGCACGCATGTTTTATGTTTAATACAAATCACCTTCGAATACAGTGCACGAAAACCAGTGGCTACACTAATAAATCGCATTTAAACAACACATACGGCAGCTTTGACAGATTTTTACTTACCTGTGCACGGGTCGCTGTTATTGTCTCTCCAGCTGCAGTCGCTCGCTGAGCGCACGAGAACTGCAGTTTCTATAGCGACCTGATCAAGCGAGGAGGCGCTAGAGAGACATCACAGAGAGAGAGATTATTCTGCCTGAGAGAATAAACCGCTTTCTTCATATTTCATAAGTCACCACGTTCGATAAAACAAGCTAAAAATGTCTGTTTGAGGAAAAATCGAAAAAGTGAGTGTTTAAAAGTAGGCTACATATTGGCTATGTGTATTTGTTTACTATAGGCGACTGTATACAGTGATCCTGTATATCTACACTTCAAACCTACGAATGAACTGTAGGCTATTATATAGCTGCAAAACATCAAACAAAGCGCCATTTAATTCAAATAAAGATAGCAAAACAAAGAAGTAAAATACTTAAAATAAGTTAGGTTCATTACATAACAACTGTGTGATCTGTGAGAACTGACAAAAACAAAAAATGACATGATTAAAACACTTAGCAACAATTGCTTGGAAAGTGAACATGGTACTTGAGCTTTACTTAGAACTAATTCTTTGCAGAGTCATTCCCGAAAGTGTCTAAACACTTTTTGGGGCCACTGTGTCGTACATATTGGCCAACCAAGGAGTATTTCTTGCCTCTTTTCTCATAGCAGTCATGAGACTCGTACTGAGAAATCAACTGCTATGTAATCTCCGGAGATTATTGTACTCTCCAAAGAGCTGTGAGAACGTCTAAGCAAGTAACAGTCTCTCTATCTTCTCACTCTTCTCTGGACATGAGCCCAGGGAAACATGTTAGCCTAGTTGATTTTCCAGACGGGGATTTGTTTTGACCTGGACTTTCCTGTCCATCAGGTGTTTCTTTATATCCTGATCAGCTAAAAATTACAGGTCACTTCCCTAAGCACCTGCTCATAACATGGCAAGTAGGTTTTGAGTGTGGATGCCTCTCTTTTTAAATGCTGTTTTAGTATAATATTTAGTATAATGTGCACTGTAGATTTAGGCCCATTTATTGTTGAGAACAAAAAATGAAAACACAAGAACGATAGTAACAATGTGATTTGACAGAATACAAATATGCAAATAAATAAATAAACAAAATATTTATTATGTATAAAGGGAGGCACCACTTGCCACCACAAATGAAGAATGACCCAACTTGTTCAGTTGTCTTCAACAATTATCACAGACTGTACAATGTACATGCATGTGCTCTTCAATTAAACATGTCAGAATGCAGCAAAGGAAATGGTCAATGCAACTTTTACCTGGGCATTTTGTGCATCTGACCACAGTTGAAGTAGACAAGGTTAATTAGTAGATGACGGAGTAATGTTTTCTGGAATATCATGCAAGGCTAGATAACATGCAAGAGGGAGGTGTTATAGGCCTACATAAAGGGAGATAACAAACTTTACAGTTATATTGTGTAAAAAAGTTGAATAATATGACTCCAGTCATAGTCAATACATTAACATCTGTATTGTACTGAATTCAAATTGTTTATGATGTGTTCATTTCAGTGCTGAATCATTTTCCTTATTTTGTCAACAATTTAGGATGTAAATCCAGTCGGAGCTCTGAATTAAGCAGGACATTGATCCTAACCCACCCATGAAAAAGGTGACAACAGTGCCTCATAGATGAAGCCTGTTGTTGTGTTTCAGGCAGTGTTTTATGGTCAGTTTTTCAAATTTAATTTAAAGCACTTTACTGGCCTGATTGCATTTACATACAATATTGCCAATGCATTATACACAAAACAAGTAGCAATAAGACATTGTAACAGCACCTTTTTTTTGTTACTGTAATGAATTAAAATAAGAAAACAATCTTAAAACATTTATCAAAAAAA
Source organism: Sinocyclocheilus rhinocerous (assembly GCF_001515625.1). Lineage (NCBI taxonomy): Eukaryota > Metazoa > Chordata > Actinopteri > Cypriniformes > Cyprinidae > Sinocyclocheilus > Sinocyclocheilus rhinocerous. Next base: position 197,061 of record NW_015666203.1, read on the forward strand.
TAAAAATACTGTAATACAGTTAAGGTCCATATATATTTGGACACTGACACAATTTTCATAATTTCAGCTCAGTATGCCACCAGAATAGAATTAAAATGAAACAATCAAGATGAAATTGTAGTGCAGGCTTTAAGCTTTAATTCAAGGGGTTGAACAAAAATATAACATAAAAAGCTTAGGAATTACAACCATTTTTATACACAGTCCCAGTACATTTTCAAGGGCTCAAATGTAATTGGACAAATACATATAATCATAAATAAAATGTTCATTTTTTATATTTTGTTGAGAATCCTTTTCCAGGCAATGACTGCCTTAAGTCTGGAACTCATGGACATCACCAGAGAGTGAGGTGTCCTCTTTTGTGATGCTTTGCCAGGCCTTTACTGCAGCTGACTTCAGTTGTTGTTTGTTTGTGGGTCTTTCTGCCTTTAGTTTTGTCTTCAGCAAGTGAAATGCATGCTCAATCGGGTTGAGATCAGGAGTGGATTGACTTATCCATTGCAGAATATTCCACTTTTTTTACCTTCAAAAACTCATGGATTGCTTTTGTTGTGTTTTGGGTCATTGTCCATTTGTACTATGAAGCGCCGCTCAATCAACTTTGCTGCATTTGGCTGAATCTGGGCAGACAGTATATCCCTATACACTTCAGAATTCAGCCGGCTGCTTCTGTCACATCATCACTGAACACCAGTAACCCAGTGCCACTGGAAGCCATGCATGCTCATGCCATCACACTTCTCCACCATGTTTCACAGATGATGTTGTATGCTTTGGATCATGAGCTGTTCCAAGGCTTCTCCATACTTTTTTCTTCCCGTCATTCTGGTACAGGTTGATCTTAGAATGCTTTTCCAGAAGTGGTCTGGCTTTTTTTAGATGTTTTTTGGCAAGTTTAATATGGCCTTGTTTGCACCTTGTGGTGAACCCTCTGTATTTGCTCTGGTGAAGTCTTCTCTTGATTGCAGACTTTGACAGTGACACGTCTACCTCCTGGAGAGTGTTCTTCTCTTGGCTGGATGTTGTGAAAGGGTTTTTCTTTACCATGGAGAGGATCCTCCGATCATCCACCACTGTTGTCTTGCGCGGACGTCCAGGCCTTTTAATGTTGCTGAGCTCACCAGTGCATTCTATTTATTTATTTTTTTCCTCAATGTACCAAACTGTTGATTTGGCCACTCTGAATGTTCCTGCTATCTCTCTGATGGATTTGTTTTGATTTTGAAGCCTAACAATTGTCTGTTTCACTTATATGGAGAACTCCTTTGACTACATGATGTGGGTTCACAGCAACAGCTTCCAAATGCAAATAGCACACTTAGAATCAACTCCAGACCTTTTACCTGCTTAGTTGATGTACAAATAACAAAGGAATAGCCCACGTCTGTCCATGAAATGTCTTTTGAGTAAACTGTCCAAATACTTATGGTCCCTTGGAAAAAAAGAGGGGGGGGGGGTACATATTAAAGAGCTGTAATACCTTAACCTTTCCTCCAACTGTGATAATACCCTCAAATTAAAGCTGAGTGTGCACAAAGTGTTTAAGCCCATATTCATTTTACTAACTGTAACTTGAATATGTTTGGTCAACAGCTAAAATAATAAAAAATTGTACCCGTGTCCAAATATATATTGACCGAACTGTATATGTACTTTGAATGTATTGATCAAGGCAATAGTTGGTTTCTGAGGGAGTAGGAATTTTGCTGCAGTTGATGTCCTCGCTCCTCGTTCTTCGCCTCCTCACAGTGCAATTAGAGAACTGAGATGTCCTTCAAGATGGCTAACTTTGACTGGCTTCTGGGTCACAGGCTGGATGATAGAGGAGCGAGGAAACCTCAGTTTGAGTATTGACAACCACCCCGTGTCTGCCCTTCTCTATTAACGGTGATCGCTGAGACTGTATTTGGCGAGGGTCCATCTCTGCTTTGTGTCCGTGTAGGGATATTATGCCAGATTGTACTTGTTTAGGGACTGATAACATTACAGTTTACTTTGATTTTTACTTTAATTTTCTCAATAGCCCAAATATGAATTTTTGTCCTCTTTAATGATTTGGTTTATTCTGATGAAGATTCATTCAGCAGTGCTGGGCTAAAAACGGTTATGTTTTAGGTTCACATCACAATGCTTTAGATTGCATTGGTTGACAAAAATGAAACCGTTTCCACAAATGCAAAAGTACACCATATGTTCAGAATAAAATAAAATACTTATGGATAATTACAAAATCATGCAGATAATAGGCCTTCAACATCGACTGTTTTACTTTATTAGCATTTACAAAGGCAAAACCAAATGGTTTTGAAGATTGTTTGTAAATTAAATGATGTAAATGTATAGATTAGAGAGAAGTCACCTAGAAAGCACAGTGGAGAATGTATCGGTTACGTATGTAACTCTCATTCCCTGAAGGAAGGAACGGAGACACCACGTCGTGACCGACGAATTGGGATCTCGCTTCGAGAGACCAATCTACTTCGAGTGCAAACTAAACTAGCCAATGCGCACTGGCATGCGATAATTGCATCCAGCTGCTGCTGATCACAGCGTGAGCATAAAAAGGCAGCCGGTGCAACGCATACCAGCTTTTCGCTTCG
>NW_015666203.1:199908-209609 GCF_001515625.1 Sinocyclocheilus rhinocerous
GGTGCAATGCATACCAGGTTTTCGCTGAGAAGCCGAGCCGGTGACCCGGCCGCTCAGCGGTGGTACAGCAGCCATGGCGACGGGACATGACGTCTCCGTTCCCTCCTTCAGGGAACGAGGGTTACATACATAACAGAGACGTTCCCTTTCAGTTGGTCACTACGAGTCACGTCGTGACCGACGAATTGGGATCCCTACCAAAGTTACACACTTACACATATGAACAACCGTTTAGGTGCATATGGAAGATTGGAGGCGATTATAACCCTCTTGGAAATGGCAGAAGTCTGCCGGGGAAACACGGGCTCTGAGACTATATCGTGGACTTTACACATATGGGATCCACTTAGGTCTCTACATATGGAACCCAGCCCTCTACCGGTTCTCCAATTCTACGTACCATCTCAAGGTACGGGCTAGGGCTGGGTCTGCCTCCTCCGGGGGCAATGCTTGCAGGTTCACTACCTGATCCCTAAAGGGGGTAGTAGGAACCTTGGGCACATAGCTGGGCCGGGGCCTCAGGATTACTTTGGAGTCAGCCAGCCCAAACTCTAGGCCCGAATCGTTGACCGGAAAAGCGTGCAGGTCCCCTACCCTCTCGATGGAGGCCAGTGCAAGCAGGACCGGAGTTTTCATTGAAAGAAACTTTAGCTCGACTGACTGCAAAAGCTCAAATGGGCCCCGCTGTAGTGCTTTGAGCACTAGAGACAGGTCCCAAGATGGTATAGAGGGGGGCCAGGGAGGATTTAACCTTCTCACCCCCCGAAGGAACCTGATGACCAGGTCATGCTTCCCTACTGACTTCCCTTCCACAGGGTCATGGTTAGCAGCAATCGCAGCGACATAAACTTTAAGGGTGGAGAGAGACAGCCTTCGCTCCAACCCTTGCTGCAAAAAGGAAAGCACGACCCTGATCTGGCAATTCCGGGGGTCTTCTCGGTGAGAAAAACACCACTCGACGAACAGGTTCCACGTCAAGGTGTAAGCGTGTCTTGTAGACGGCGCTCTCGCCGAAGTGATGGTGTCAACTACCTCCTGGGGTAGGTCACCTAGAACCCCCACGTCACGTCCAGGGACCAGACATGAAGTTTCCAGAGGTCTGGACGCGGGTGCCACAAGGTGCCCCGTCTCTGAGTCAGTAGATCCTTCCTCAGTGGAATCTGATATTTCTGAATGCCAACCTGCACTAAAGACTAAAGTGTCTTAATGTTAAGACTTTTGCCTTTAATTATTTGATTTGTTTGCTGTGGTTTTGTGTTAAATTTTTCAATTAAAGTTTTATTAAAATGTTAAAATAGTAACTTTTTTGTAATGAAAAAAATGCATAAAAATAAGGCTATTATAAAAACACTGAATAAAAAATTGCTTACAAACACACAAACCATTCACAATTGCTAAATTGGGCTAAAATAGAAGGCTCCGGAGTGATACTAAATGAAGAGCCATTTGGGAGCCGTAAGAGCCGGCTCTTCTAAGGGAGCCGAGCCAAAAGAGCAGTATCTTTGAAAAGAGCCGGACTTCCCATCACTACCGTGCCAAAGTGTTCCTTCGGTCAGGGAGTAAAACAACAGGCAGTGAGAAGTCTCTGGAGACGCAAACAGGTCTACCTGAGCGGCTCTAAAACGTCTCCAAATCAGCTGGACCGTCTGGGGATGGAGTCTCCATTCTCCTGGGAGCGTAGCTCGTGACAGCTAGTCAGCTGTATGGTTGAGCAGACCCGGAATGTGAATGGCACGAAGTGACCTCCGAACCTTCCAACTCCAAAGGAGGTGGTGGCGGGCGAGTTGCGACATGCGACGGGAGCGCACACCACCTTGTCGGTTGATGTACGCATCCTTCAAGTCGATCGCTGCAAACTCGGGGGCGGATGCACCTAAAGATGCGTTTCTGCGTCAACATCTAGAACAGTAACCGGTGAAGGGCCTGGTTCAAGACACGCAGATCCAAGATTGGTCGTAACCCACCACCTTTCTTGGGTACAATGAAGTAGAGGCTGTAAAACCCCGTCCTCATATCGGCTGGAGGGACCGGCTCTATCGCGTCCTTCGCCAGTAGGACTGTGATCTCCGCACGCAAGACAGGAGCATCGGCTTTGTCAGCATCCCTCCAGTCGACCAGACACAGCCAGAGATGGCTCTCCTGGACCACAAGTGTGGACATCGCACGACCCAGAGAACTCACGGTGACCTTCGTCGCTCAGAGCGGGAGGTCAGTAGCGTTTCGGAGCTCTTTCAGAACTCTTTCACCTTTTTAACGGCAGTAAAATGTGCCGTCCATGACCTGGTGAGCTCCTCATGAACCTCCGGGAAGAAAGGCACCGAGGCGGGGCGCTGAGAACCAGCGCGAGCCACCCCGAGAAACCAATAGTCCAAACTCGAGGGCTCGGGACGCGGTGGTGGTTTCCACTCGAACCCTACCCTCTCAGCGGCCCGGGAAAGCATAGCCGACATCTCCGGATCCAATTCAGGCATTGCCACCTTCCCGGAGGGCGGCAGCGCAGCCAAATCTTCCTCTCCAGAGAGGTCTCCCTCCGATGCAGTGATCGACATCCGATCGTCGGGAGGAGCACCGAAGGATACCGCTGGTACGCTCTTTGAAGAAGGCCCAGCGCATTCCTTTGGTGGCTCGACTGGTTGTGAAGCGCTAGAGGAGTGATGGTCCCCCGAGGGTTGGTTCCCTGAGGGGTTTGCCACCACTGTAACCCTCAGACCGCCCGTGCCACTGCCCGAAGTAGTTCCCGCATGGCTGCCGCCAGGACGAAGACTAGATCGTGGCAGAGGCAACGGAGCCTGGCCCAGAGCTTTGAGATGGTCATCTTCCCACAATGGGAAGCCACCTCAGCATGTTTAATGCCCAGACACGTGAGGAAGCGATCGTGACCACCACCCGGCGCCAGGTAATGACCGCATCCAGAAACGCACGGGTGAAACGGCATCTTTAAAAAGACAATCCGTCGTCTTTACAAAGACGCACCTGCTTATTGTACTCTTTTAGAGAAATTGGCTCTTTTAGGGAAATGCTCTTTTACGTGCTGAGACGCAAAGGGGAAATGGCCGCTTGCAGCACGACAGGGGGTAGTGCCGCCAAAATTTGACAGAACTTTGTTTTATAGTTCAGAAGATAACTGAAAAGTGAAGAGGACCTTTTTCCCCCTATAAGTGTCTCAACCAATGGTAATTAATCTGAGTAAGTTAGTCCAGGAAGTACTGTATATAAGGAACTCCTGCTTTGCAATAAAACTATTACCAGTTTGATGGAGTTACATGGGCAGCAGAAAAATTTTAACATTTTTTTTACAATGAATCCTTGGACATTTTTCACTGTTCTTTGTATTTTACGTAAGTCATGTTTTATTTAAATTTATTTTACAGTTTTGAAATATTTATTTTACGGCATCTTTAAAAAGACAATCCGTCGTCTTTACAAAGACACACCCGTGTAAGCTCTTTCAGGGAAATGCTCTTTTAGGTGCTGAGATGCACAGGGGAGATGGCTGCTTGCAGCACAACAGGGGGTAGTGCAGCCTGAAGTGCACAACCCACATGACACAGGAACGACCACCGCTGAAGCGCCGTCCGCCAACACAAGAAGCACCCTAGAGCGCACTAAACTCATCACACACGAAGCAGTTGATAGGAGCAGAACGATGATGTCTCTCGGATCCGAAGCGAAAAGCTGGTATGCGTTGCACCGGCTGCCTTTTTATGCTCACGCTGTGATCAGCAGCAGCTGGATGCAATTATCGCATGCCAATGTGCATTGGATCGTTTAGTTTACACTCGAAGTAGATTGGCCTCTCGCAGGGAGATCCCAATTCGTTGGTCACGACGTGACTCGTAGTGACCGACTGAAAGGGAACTAGTGTCTCTAGAGTCTAAAGTACAGGGAGCAAGAATACTGGGATATAAAACCATAGCAGACTCGGGTCCCCACACGCACAACAGCTCCTATGTGTTGGGTAACACACTTCTCTCTGTCCCACAGCTCCAACATTTCTACTCGGTAGAAAGAAATTATTTCCGGAATAAGACTGATTCGAAAGCCATTTTAGTGAGAGTACCACCTCATACGCAAAAAATTGTATGTCCTGTACATGCGTTTCACGAACTTGATGATAATGCTGTCAACAGCTTGCTAAGTCTCTATTAAAAATAGGTAAATGTTTCAGGTTGTTTGTTAAAACCACACCATGACACATGCACAACCAGGCAAGAATAATTTGGCCAGTGTTTAAATTAATGAAGAACTTTTCTTGCTAGCAAAAGAACTCAAATATTTATTTACCCCAAAATGTATGCTACAGCAGTGCTAAGCCAGACCATCTATTATACCCAATTTACACAACAAATGAGCATTGCAAACAAACTTCGATCATGCCCACCATACTCAAGTTGTAAAAACTGCAAACACCAACAACACATTGCTTAGAGTGCAGGTGGTTTGGCTGATTTTAATGGAAGGAGTTTAGTGAATTACTTGGGAGTATTTGTTTAGTATTAGTTAATTTATTGTTCCCTCCTTATGGAATTACCTGTCCAACTCAAGCACTCTCTATTCTAACTCCATTTTATCCATTAGTTTTTGTTTTTTAAAGGCCTCTATCACTAGCTTTCTATTCTATCTACTCGTTTTCTTTTTGCTGTGTGTGTGTGTATATATATATATATATATATAATATATATATAAACCTAACTAGTCTTCTATCACGCTACAATCCATCACACTCCCTAAACTCTGGACACTTGGTAGTTCCTAGGATAGCAAAGTCCACTAAAGGATCACATTTGGCTCCAAAACTCTCGAATAGCCTTCCTGATAATGTTCGGGGTTCAGACACACCCTCTCTGTTTAAATCTAGATTAAAGACATCTCTTTAGCCAAGAACTCACATAATGTATCTCAAAACCTTGTACTACAGTTATACATGATCAAATGCACATTAACATTCTTTTGCTTGGGTTGAACAGCAGGCAGCTACACTAATTTTTCTCCATTACCTTCTCTGTTTCTGCCATGAGATTGGCATCCCGTGGTAACTAGGATTTACACAAGCTTCAGTCTGGATCCAGCCCTTACAAAGACCCGAGATGACCAAACACCTGAGAAGAGATGATGCCAACCCTCAGACAACATACAAAACTACCAAATTTTGCTATAAGTTTGATCGCAACAATCATTGCTGCTGTTAATAGTGTTCACCGTCTGTTTGATTACATGACATTAACTAACTGCTTGATTTTTACTGTACATCTCTGCCATACGGACATCAACTTGAGATAGTCACCGCTGATAAGCTACTACTAAATGTAAAAACTTAAATTTTCTGAAAAGCTGCTTTGCAACAATTTGCATCGTGAAAGCGCTCAACAAATACACTTGAATTGAATTGAGTAGAATATATAAAAAACCTTGCTATGCTAACCGAAACTTGTCATAGCACTTGCATATTATTTCTCTTTTGGTGTGTTTGATTGCTTCAATTGTCCTCATTTGTAAGTCGCTTTGGATAACAGCTTTTGCAAAACGACTAAATGTAAATGTAAATCAAGACAACATTTTATGTTGACCATAGTGAAAATCTTTTATTCATTTAATATAGTGATATTTACATTACACAGACTATAAAACACATTTTCAATTGCAACAAATATAAAATATTCAATATATTTTGTCAGAAGCCTCTTCAAATGCTTAAATGTTTCTTTTTTTTACATTTATAGTCCCTTATTATTAAGAAGCATGAGCACATAGATCAGTATCTGCAGCAGAGTTGCAGTCTTTAGGGAACACCACAAGACCTTGTCCTTATCTCTTTGTCCATCATCTGCTTGTCTCATCTTGTTAGAAGTGGCACGATCAATGGTATGCTTATTCCTGAGATAAACATGAACAACTGCAAAACATGATCATTATAATTAGTTTATTAAAGGTTATGTGGATTAATATACTTAAAGGAAAACAACCCTCTAGGTTTAGTTCACCCAAAAATGAAAACTGTATGCCTTTCCAAATCTATAAAAATTGTTCATCTTCATTCTTATTTTTGTCCATCCACTGAAAATCTATATGAAACGTACGTGTGGTGTGCAAGAACGAACCTCATTGTTTCTTGTGCATCACACACGCACTTGAGCTTCTGTGGTCGGTGCAAATTGAACAAAGAACTGCAAACTGTTACACGATCAAAATTAACCAGGTAAAAATTGCCTTAACTTTCATTTTCCATTTTATTTGGAATACCTCACAATGGCGGACTGATGACAGTTCACTCAGGGCGGGTCTAAGGTAAAACGCTAGTGTCAATCAACAATCATGGGATTCAGATGTCCCGATTCGATTCAGATTCCATTATCTATCTTTTTTTTTTAAAGTTACATTTATGGGCTTTTTATGCCTTTATTGTGAAAGGACAGTGGAGAACTGACAGGAAAGCATTGGGTGGAGAGAGGGGAGCGGGATCGGCAAAGGACCTCGAAGTGGGATTCGAACTCTGGTCGCCGTGAGCGCAACTGTGCTATGTCGATGCACTAACCATAAGGTTATGGGCGCCGACCCGATTCTCGATTTTTTTATTACATTCAGTGAGTATAGTTTTAATACAAATGCTATTGATATATTCTAAAAAAGGAACAGTAAACATTAGTTTGCACCTGGTGAATTAATAAAAAGAATAGGTTTAAAATACAGGTCTGTGGTTATTAATTTCTTTTTTTGTATAGGGTTCTATTTTTTTAAAACCATAAATCGGGCCCTATAAAAAGTTTTTCTTATTTTTTCTGGCAATCAAATGAAGGCATAAAACATTAATTCAAATTATCCTAATCAAATAAATTAAACCCTTTTATTTTTGGCAAACAAAGTGCTGCACAACAGAGGTTTACTGTTAAAATTAAAAAGAAAACAAATGTGATTATTCCTTTAAAAATAAAGTTTTATTAATATTTATTATTAGTAGTAGTAGTAGTAAGTATTGTTGTTACATTGAGTCTTAAGACTGTACAATAGTAATATATTTCTGCCACAATTTCTTCACATTAAACTAAACTTATATTTTGACGGGTTGCCGTGAAGAATTTGCAGCTGCTGTGAATATGATATGACGGTAGTTTTCTCAAATGAAATGGCAAAATGCTAAAGTGACTGAGCAGCTGGAGATGATATTCGTGTGTTCATTTCGTCATATATTAAGATTGTAGAGGCTGAAAACACAGCGAGCATCGTCCGTGCTTTAGTATGTGTGTAGTAAACAAAACAGTGCATCGGTGCCATCCGCCATTCATTCATTGCAGAAATCATGGCGCCTTATGCGTGAAGTCAAATGCTTCCGCAGATTTGTAGCATTACTATAGCATTTCACATGAGCTTTGCAAATCACGCATATTGCTTTGTTCTTGGTTCTTAATGTCAACATTATCTCCGCCATATCTCCGCCAGTATAATAAGCACTGAATTAACTACCTTAAATATCCTTTTCCATGATGGGTTGCACCTGAGTTTGCAGTGTTAAGGTTCACTGAGCCAATCAAATCAATATTGTGTTGTAATTAATCAACAATAGGTCTCTAAAATGTATTAAAATCAACAGTTGAAAGGGTGCCCAAACTTTTGCACAGTCTATTTTTCACAATTGACTTTAATACAACTTAATATGGCTACACTAAGAATTTCTGCATGAAAAACCATCACATTATGCAGCATTCTCTAGAAACTGAATGGCACATCACTACGATCCTTTCTTATAAAGAAAGAGCTAATTAGTAGGCTGCCTCAGAGGGGTGTCCAACCTTTTGCATAAAACTGCATGTCAATCGATATATGTGAATAAAATCTTCTGAAGAGAATCACTACGATGAAAACCCTGAGTAATCTGCTCAGTTCAGATGGATTACACATGTCATTTTGTACTTTGAGGGAACTATCCCTTTGAGAACAGTGAAAGTGTTTAGTAAATGTACCCTGTAAAAAGAAAAAATATAAAAAATCCCATACTACTTAGAAGACATGAACAGTCTTATCCAAATGCAAACTATGCAAAATTAGTAAGCAATGTATACCGTTAAGCTTCTGAAATAAAATTAAATCTGTACATTTGATATGCTTCTGAAAGACTAACCTGAAAAACAGTTCCGTTCATACACCATACATCTTTAAATCTGCAGCCTCCGTTGTGGCCATTGTGACCACAAACAAAGCTAATTCACCTTAAGGAACAAGACAAAAGAAATTAGATATATTCAACGAAAATGGACAGATGCAATAAAACGTTGATAATTTCTCTTTTTTGTGGACATTTTTCTTCCATGTTTACCTTTTAATTGAGAGAAATCTAAAAACTGTGGTTGTCATTAAAGGTGTGAATATTTTAAAACTATTTCTTGTACCATCTACAAAACTAGTTCAAGTTATTTCAGCTTGGAAAAAGTAGTTTCTGCAGCAGTGCTAGTTTACAAAGTAATAGTGCTTAAACTGCAAGGGAGACAAGTGTAGTTGCAATAAAGTTTGATTTTGCAGCAGGTGTCATTTCACGTGTGAAAAGCTGAAAACCGTCTAGGGCCAGATTTACTTACAGCTTGCACTGTAGTTGGTCTATTGGTCTATTTCCCTCTTGCCCTACTTGTTTTAAAGTCAATAAAAGGTCAGAGGTGGGTAGTAACGAGTTACATTTACTTGAGTAAATTTTTTGGTTAACTAATACTTTTAGAGTATATTTAAAGATGGGTACTTTTACTCTTACTCAAGTATATTTTTAGTGAAAAAAAACTGTACTTTTACTTAGTTACTGTGGGCAATGCTCCTCTCGTTACTTTATCTTAATGAAATACAAATTAAAAATGCTTGCGTTTATTGCAAACGCGCAGTCTACTTTTCTCTTGGCAATGAGCAATGCCCATTTGCAAATGATTCATTCTTTTGAGTCAATTCTGTTCAAAAGCTTGATCAAACCAGTTGGCAAACCAGTGAATTGGTTCGCAAATCAGTTTGAATGATTCGTTCAGTTACCTGCCGCATGCACGGAGTAGTCTGAAACGGTTCTTACTCAGAGATGTAACAAAGTTTAAGAACATCAAGAGCATTGAAGACGTGGCTTTGGGTCTACAGTCAATTGAAAGCAAATCTGCAAAGACTAGTTTGCTAGCTATGAAGATCTTTATTAGATGAACACCGTGTGTGCCGTCTACGGTTCCACAGGTAGGCTATAGATAGGCTACATTCGATTACAGTACACAATACCACTATGACATTACCAGTTTGTTATACATGTACCTTATGCATTAAATACAATGTATAATTTATACATTAAATAAGATGTCACAGAGTATGAAATGAACACCCGCGTTAGCGACCTGTTCCAGGAGGAATGCCTTTGCCTAGACACAATTAATATTGATATTTTCACAATATTTACACTGGCAGAAATATATATTTGTTTACATTTTGCAGAACAGATGGAAGAAGATCTGTCAATGTGCATTTGTTTCATTATGTTCAGAAGCGGTCATGTGAGGAGTTTTCACTCTTCTCCGTGTCAGAGATATATATATATGTGCTGAATGTTTCATTTCATCCAAGTGAAATTAGCAAAGCAGTTAAGACTGAATTTACATACATTTTAAACGCGGAGCCAGGCGCGAGTCGACACAGTTTCCGCGCGTGCGTCAAGCCTCGTCCATACTGCCAGATGCGCTCGTGGAGACTTGCGG